>NC_031773.1:1185278-1217969 GCF_001522545.3 Parus major
ACATTATCAGGGAGCTTCAGGGTTATCTGTACTGCAAACTGTGTGCCATCTTCAGCCTCTCCTGGGGAATATGGATACACCTCCAATCCAACATCCAGCAGCTTTGGCAAGACAGGAAAAGGATAGAGAAGGGAAAATGCAGAAAATGCAGGATTTTTTATATGAGTTCATCTAACTACTGCAGAGTTTTTTAATGCACCATTCAAAGGGTTTACTAATATTGCACATTTCCAAGTACAACTTTGAAGGCAGTACAAGAGTAGCTACCACGAGGCCTTGGAACCCTTCCTGTGCCCCAGTGTGGGCACAGCCCTTTCTAACAGAGCACAGCCTCAGAAACCAGGAGCAGCTGGGAGGCAAAAGCAGGTGTAATTCCACTCCCAGTGTCAGAGGGAAGGGCCCAGGGGGCTGGGAATGAACATCCTGGGCTGCTCCCCTGCCCACAGTGCTGCTCTCTGAGTTTGGCTTATTGGGAATTGCGATTATTGAAAGTTTCCAGCGTCACAGTGCAACCTGTGGGGTAGCTCAGCACTAGAGGAAACCAGAACACAGCGACTGCAGCCCTCAGCCAGCCTGAAGAGCCTGCAGCTGAACCAGCAGTGCTTTTGGTACCAGCGTGCTTCTACCTTTCACACGTGAAAATCTGATGCTTTGCAAACCTCGTCTCGTTGGTTTGCCGCCCAGAAGTCGTGTCCAGTGCGTGTGCCAGCAGTGACAAACCTCAGGAGCGGCTCCTCAGGGGTGCCAGGGCACCAGGGGCCGATCCCTTTCCTCCCTCACCTCCACCATGCTCCAGTCCCCGACGTCCTGGGCCTGGGGCGGCAGCTGCAGGGCATGGATGTGGTACACACCCCCCAGGGGCACCAGCTGCTGCAGATCAACAGCTCTGGGTGCCTCTTCTCTGCCTCCTGCCTCCTCCTGCAGCAGCGCATCCGCTTCTGAAAAATTCACCGGACAGCAGGAGTTAACCTGGTGCTCAAACTCAGCATTTCCCACCTCTCTTCATCTTCGCTCTGTGTGCTGGAAGTGCTCCAGGAGGCAGCATTTCAGCCCCATCTGCTGGTGCTCTTCAATAATCACTGAAATGTGGGGAAAGGCAGAGAGCTGGGCAATGAAAAGCGCTTCTTGATTTGGGGCTTTTGGATTTGTGGCCAGTGCCAAATGTTTTCTATAGGAACAAGGTTTTACTGACAAATTGAGTCCATTGTTACATGCACAAGAGTTTCACAAGCACAGTAATACAGTAGATTCTGGGCAAGTTTTGTAAGATTATATTGATATTAAAAGAAACGAAGCAGATAAAAAGGTATCTAAAAATAAGGTGCTAAAAGGTCACGTGCTGAAGGTGAAAGACGTGGTAATTATGAAGAGCAAGAGGGATTTAACATGAAACAATTTTCAGGTTACAAAGATAATTAATTTTTTTTCTGTGCATAACTGTGTATATTTCACAAATGTATGAACTTAAGATTTGATTAATTGGAAAATGTTAGTAAAAGGCAGAGACAGTGTGGACAAAAATGGCCACAAATATTTTCTTTAAAAAATCCAAACCAGCCCACACCACATAAAACATCACATGGGCTGGTACAGGAGGAGAGAAGTCACTGTTGACAGGAATCAAGAAAAAAAGTGTTCAATACTGTAAAAACAGCTACTGTAATTATTATAAAATTTGCTCAGAGAGAATAAGACCATATCAAAAGATGACAACTCAAAAATGCTGTAAAGTGGAGCTAAATTATGCCAATAGTTTGCAGTTGTTTTATTTAAATCACTACCACAAGAAAACTCACTCTTATTAAACCAAAGGACGACACCACAACACTGAAGAAATTTGTAACTCATGTGGGATGGACAGTTTTATTTCCTAGAATTAGGCCCTCTTTGAACAAGGTGTAAGAGCAGGTATCTCACTTTAAGCACCCATTTAGGTAATAGTAACACCCCACACTACACTAATGCAAACCATGATGTGTATTTGAATCATCATTTTCTGAGGATGTAAATCTCCCCAGAGCCTGGAAGATTCATAAAGATTGTGTTTCATAAACATATATATAATAATACACATATCTATATAAACATGATAAGTATATGCATAAGCATAAATAAAAAATAAATTTTAAAAATAAGTGTGTGGATGAACTCCATTTTCCTGTCCTGTTTTCTCCCCACATGATTTAACAATCATTAATAGAAATGTCAACAAAACCTGAGTGTTATCAAAACATCCCTATATTTATAAACTTTGCTCCGTTCACATGGAGATACTGCAGTGTTACCATGGATCATGGAGTGGCCTGGGTTGGGAGGGACCTTGAAGTCCAGTTTCAGTGTCACAGGCTGGGGGCTGCCCCATGGCCAGAGGGCAGCAGCAGGATCCCAATCTGAGCTCACGGAGCTATCCAGCAGCGGGATGGGAGCACCGGGAGAGACGAGGAGGAGAGGCAGAAACCGGGGGTGGGAGTAGAGAAGACGCAAGAGGAAAAGGAAGAATGGGGTGCAGGATGGTGGTGAAATAAAAACAACTGGGATGAGCAGCACAACAGAGAGGGATTAGAAAAGAATAGGGACAGGGAACAGGACAGAAGGATCCAGTGAGAAACAATGGCACAGGGAGCAGGACAGAGCAACAGGGAATAAAAAGGAACGTAAGTGAGGCATGGGGAAGGACAAATAAAAAGAGTGGTAAACACTCAGGAAAGACAGAGGGATAGAGAGAGACAAAGAGGGAAACAAGGACAGAGAGAGAAAATGTCTATGGCAAGTGGGTGTGGGGGGATGGAGAGAGAGGGATGGGGAACACGACAGAGGGTTATAAAGAGAAGAGTGCAGTGAGGGAGAAGGACTGATCAGCAGATGCAGACAGGTACAGGCAAAAGGACAGTGAGATGTACAAAGAAATAATGTCATGGTGCAGGACAAATAAAAAAGGAGAGGAAGGAAAAAGTAAGAAAAAGATGTGGGCCTCTGCCTGCTCTAGCTGTGGAACACACCCTGGTGATTCCTGTACAGTATGGCCATCCTGTGAACTGCAGCCTGATGTCTAAGCCTGGGCTAACCCAGCTTCACAGGACATAATTTCATTTTTTTTAGAGGGATTCAGAAAGGAAATTTACTCGGTTCCATTCAAGTAAATCGATGTCATCTTGAGGCAAAAACCGGATCTTTTCTCCTGTAGAAACTGACACACGCCCACAACTCTGATAACATGGATACATTCTAAATGTGCCCCACAAGGAAATGTCATTTTGCCTGCTGTTTGTTTGTTTGTTTGTTTGTTTAAAAAGAAAAATTAGCTGGAATTAAAGACTAAAATGCAGTAAGATTCAAGAAGGTGGAAAAAACTACAGAGAAAAGAGTTGTTTATTCACTGAGCTGGTACCTATGGTTCATATGCTGAACAAATAAAGCATGCTAAATCCCAATGGTAGAAATTTACATTTCATAGAAACAAGCTGTTAAAAGCTAGGACTGAGAAGAATGTTCCAATGACTGAAGTTCCAAAGAGTAGTCCTCTCTAATAAAGTATTTCTTGATACCATGCAGCCTGAAACACTGAAGCTCTACAATAGTCTTTTAAAAATCAGACTAAACTTGACTGAATAGAACTAAACCACAGGGAAAAAAAAACAGGCTTGATAAAGCAGAACACAGTAGTTTTAATTTTTAATGTAGCTACCACACAGAAGACCTGTTTTGAAATGCACATGCTTTCATATTGATAGGATTGCTGGAATGAAACGCTGAAGTTTTTTACAAATGTCTGTAACTCACAGACTAAGCATCAAAATTATTTACATAGTATCAGAAAGCTGTATTTAACCATTATCAAAATACATGAATTCTTGCTTTTCCATCTATTTGGAGAATGTGGAAAGAGCCTTCAGGGCCCAAAATCTGTCAAGGCTGTGAGATGGCAGCACACAAATGCCATGACCACACCCTGGTTCCCTAGGAGAAAGATGACTGGAGCTACAGGTGTGTTCCATGCTGGTTGTAGGGAAGGTGCTCCATTTCAGGACTGCAAGACTCAAAAGAGAGAAAACTGGAATTCTGAGCATACAGCATAATGCTTGAATTTGTGCCAAGCACCTCCTGGAAGTGGTGGGATCTACTGGACACATTCGGTGTCAGCTCTTCCTTGCTCTCCTGCATCTTTCTGCATCCATACATTGAGCCTGGACCAAGTTCATTTGCAGAGTAGGAGAAGATGGAGCTCCATACAAAATCCTGAAGAATCTTTTGTCATTTCATCACCCAGCAGAAATACAAAGTGCTGGATATGCCTATGGTAAGTCCAGGTTTTTGCCAAAAAGAACAAAGACTCCAGCTTCTTGAATCTGACACCTAGCTATGGGTCAGCAGAACAGAATGTGGATCCCAGGGAGATGGGCTAGCTTTGTGCGTTGGTCAGGCACTGGAATTGCTCATAATTGCTTCTCTTTTTCTTAACTGCAGACAACTGAATACCAAGGAGTAAATCCTTTCTTCTCAATTCCAACATCTTCCTTCTGACAGTCCACAAACTGCTGCATCTCAACAGTCAGCCCAAAGCACATGAAAGGTGCAGGCCCAGTTTTAGAAGATGAAGTACTTATAACTGTTTTGTTATTCTCCAGTTGAAGGTACTGCCCTGCTCTGGAAAAGTAGTGCAAAATACAGAGGAACAAAAAACCCAAAAAAGCCACAAACAAACAAACGTGAGGACATCCATATTATAGAACTCTGCTGCCTGCTTAAACTTCAAAACTGTTGGGGAACATTTCTCCCACCTCTCCTCTCTGCTACCTGCTTTATGTCCCCCAGCTTGGGGTTCATCACTGTTTCTCTGTCATTTGCAAAGTGCCACATCCCAAGGGCCCCAAACCCAATACTTCCCTCCCTCAATTGGATTTGAGGATCCATGTGGATCCCTTCCAGCTGGGAATGTTCTATTCTGTGAATCCAGCACAGGTGCAGTGGACAAGAAGAGGCTGTGTTGCAACAGGATTTCCTACAATCCTGGGAATGATGAGATAAACCTCCAATGGAAAGGAAATGCAAGATAAACCAGATGGTTGGTATTCTGTACACTTCCTTTGGGAAGACAGACCTGAGCTGGGAAAGGTCAGCCACGTGCTCTTCATTTAGTTTCCACGACCATAATAACATCACACCCTGGAGCCACTCTAGGTAGTGCTGCAAAGTGAATTGTGTCCATTAGTTTACAAATTAGGAGCCTGAAACCACTTTGGAGACACATATATGTACCTATCTTCCTATTTAAAGAGAATATTTAATTTTCCATGAATAAATTTAAGAAGCCTGTAATGAAAGCTGGCCTGAACTTACCCAATGGATTTTCCTTTCCAAAGGCAAAGGCAGTCTTTTGTTCAGTGGGTTAGATCCAAACAGTGAAAATAACCTGAGCTACTCAGCTGAGGGGAAGGGTTTCACTTCTTGTAAGAAACTGCTTTGAAATGATTTTATTTTGTGCCAAAAACAAACACCCTTTTGGGCATTATAGAATTTTATGGAGCAGGTTTGGGCAAGGGACTTAGGGGGAACCTGGTCCTGTGAGGGACTGGTTTGACTGCTCCCACCTGCTCTCCAAAACTGGATGAATTTGGAAGGATCTTGGAATCATAGAATGGTTTGGGTTGGAAGGGACTTTAAAGATCCCAGTGGCCCCTCCTGGGGCAAAGCCATGCACAGAGATAAGGGAGGACACACTCCAGTGCCTTACAGCCTCTCCTTATTTGTTTGGATCGTGACAACATGATTTACTTTATCTATAGATATCCCTCTGGCACAGGGAGTAATGCACTGGATGATATTTTCCAGATGGTCTCATGTTCCTGGGTGAGGTGATCCCCCTGGCACCATTAGAAGAGAGAAGAAAATGGGATCTACAAGCCATGCAAGTGACCTTAAAATAATTCCCCACTCTCAGAACAAAGCAGGAAGAGCCAATTCCCTGCATTTTGTTGTGATTCCCAGGCTGAGACCCAGCAACCCTCAAAATCCACATCCTGGAAAAAAACTCTCAGGCACACAGGAGTCAGTGGCTTTCCTTTTCTACCTTTTTGTCCCACAGCCCTTCCTTAATTTTTCTTCAGAAAAAAATGCTCTTTCTTAAAAGTGGGGGAGGTATTTTAGGATTAAGAAGCTGAAAGTTTTGCTGTTGTTCCTTGTTACATTGGGGTTCTGCTTGTGTTTTTTTTATTTCTCGCACTTGTTTCACCACAAAAAGCTCTGCAAGGCAGGCATTTGAAGTCACCACTGCTGTTCCAAACACCCTGTGTTTTTCCAAGGCCTTTGGAAGGGGCAGCCTGACCAAGCAGCCAGTGGACCATGCCATCATTAGTTGCCATTAAGTTGTGCAGGTGAAGTGATCTGCCTCCTGTGGCAGGACAGGCAGAATCACCTGGGGCATGCCATGGAACTCCTTGGCTGCGTTCCCCAGGAGCCCTGTGACTTTCCTGCGGGGTGGGACAGGGGGGACAGCTGGAGCTGCAGAGCTGGGAGCTGTGGGAAGGGCTGAGGGGCAGCATCCTGTGCAGGACCAAGATGTGTGCAAGGAGATGTCCTGTCCCTGCACCTGGGATACCCTCTGGACACACAGGGATGCTGAGGAGGAGGTGCTCTTGCAAGATCAGAGGGGTATGGAGCAAGCAGACCAACTCCCTGAGCAGACTCCTGTGAGTGGTGTTACCCCACAGAATCCTGCTGGAACAATAAGGAGAGCTGGGTTCTGGAGTGGAAAAGAACAAGCAGAATTAGCCAGGTGCATCATGCAGGTGTGCAGCAGCTTTGTGCTGACCGCAGGAGCTCAGGGCACACAGGCCAAACCCTAGCCAGATTATCCAAATATGTTGTGCAAATCCAAGCATATATTATTTTGTACTGTGATAATCCTATTGATTGGTTGAGTTATTGGGGGAAAAAATAGAAGGTAGCCACTAGGGGGAAACAAGTCAATGCCTCAGGGTGGCTGAAATCACACCTCTAGACCTTGTGGCCAGGACACAAACCTGCATCTAGCACTGAGCCATCAGCGCCTGAGATAAATCCTTAGTGTACAAAATTTGGACGCTAACAGCAGGCAATCAAAGATGCCCCTGTCCCTGAAATGTCTCAGGTGTCCTCGAGGCCCCAGGAGTGCAGGACAGTTCTCCACTGTTATTTTTACAGATTAGTGGAGCATGTAAGGACATCTCTGGGCACAGTGACTCTGACAGCTGAGAGCACTGGCTCCTGCTCCTGGCACGCTGGCAGCCACTCCAGGGAGAGCACTGGGAAGCCCCTTTGGAGCTGTCATGGTATGCAGCCTGGAATGTTGAGAGGCTGCCCCTGGTCAGCTCCTGTTTGCTTTAATTCCCTGCTCTGTTGGGAGCTGCTTCCCAGGGGTCTGCAGCTCCCTGCAGGGTGAAGAAGGGGCTGGCAGCAGGTGACCTGTGTGTGTGAGGGCAGATCACAGATCCTGTGCCCTGCCCTCGGCAAAGCCTCGCTGCTATACCTCCCTTCCCTGCAGGTCTCTGTGGCGTTGTTTGTCCTGGTGCTCTTGTGGTTACCTGTGCAGCAGCACTGTGGTTTTTGGATGGTTCTCCCTCCCCAGGGGTGCTGACAGGGCCTTTTCCAGCTGTAGGAGCAGAAGGGTGGCTGTGCCCTGGGCAGGAGCATCAGCCACAGGCCGTGAGCGATACCTGGCCACAGCACTGGCCCTGGAGCTGAACAGAGCAGAAGGACTGTAAAACACAGGAGAGGCTTTGCCCAGTGCCTGTGGTGTTTCTGGCTGGAGAAGAGCAGCCCTGGAAGTGTTTAGGGTGCAGGGAGGACAGGGGGAGAATGCACCAGGAGAGACGAGCCTGGTCATGCTGCAGCTGCCTGCTACCCACACTGGGAGTATTCCCAGCTCAGCCACTCTGGAAAGAGCTGGAGCTGCCCTTTTTTAGGTGTCTTTACTCAGAGTACAAAGCCTGGAAAGAGTCTGGCACAGGAGCTCTGCCCACAGCAAGGGATGGCTCCAAGGGGGGAGATCTGGGCTGTCAGTGCTGATGCATTGCAGGGAAGTCCCCACTGTCGCTGGTCCCAGGGCCAGGTGTTCCATCAGAGACAAAATCAGAGTTGCAGCCCCTGCTCATCCTGGCATTTGGCACATTCGACTGACTTGATGGAAACTTGGGGAGAGTGTGAGTTTCTGTGCTTCCCTTGGAAATGGAAAGCACAGCTTGGGAAAGATCCTCTGGACTTCGCCTTAGCACAGCACTCACAAGAGCGGCCTCTCCAGCTGACCATCCCCAAAACACCACTAACACTGTGCAGAGCTCTGCTGCCTTTAGCTTCAATTTTAGGTTCATTTTATTTTGGTTAACCTACTGCAGATTGGCTGTTATTTTCTCTCTGGAGCCAGGGAAAGCAAAACTGCGCAGCACTGATGGAGGCTCCTGACTGTCGCAGCTCTTGGAGGAGCTGCGTGTGGCGGGTGAGCCCTGGGCAGCTTCAGGGAAAACATGGACATTGCTGTGTCACCGGGCAGGGCACAGCCATGGTCCCCTCAGCAGGAGTCTCCTCCACCAGCCCAAAGGCTGCACCTGCTCCAGGCTCTTCAGCCAGGAAAACTGAGTACCTGTCTTCCCTGTCTGCACTTCCCAGTCGTGGCAGTGTGATTAATCCTGAATCCAACCCTGCTACTGTAGGCAAGGGTGTTTTCCCTCCTCCTCTGGGCTTAAGGCAGCCCTGCCTGTTGGCAGGTGGACACACACCTTAGGCACTGGTCAGGACTAAGAGCCCACAGTCCTGCCATGTTTACCGACTCCATGGCTACCAAGGAAAACCACTCTGGTTTTCCTGCCTGCTCCTTATCAGTCCAGGGGTGGCTAAGGATGAATGATTAGAGGTAATGGCAAATATTACACCCGTGCTACCAATTCTGCTTTTCAAATGGAATGCAAACAAAATTAAACCTGACACAATGCCCGGGAAGGACGTTGGGGCTGTTGAAAGACCATTAAGCTTTGAGGATGAGTTGCAGAAAATGTTCCATAATTAACTCAGCCACCCACAGCCTGCTGGAAACCAGGAAAACCTCAGTAAACATTGGCAATTCTGTGTGTGAACAAAAGGTCTCTATTTCACTGGTTAAATACTTACTCTAAACTTGGTAAGCGCTGTGTGCTGGCATTGGTTGTCTCAGGGGGAGTGAAAATCTTCTGTGGACCTGTTTTTTCCTGGTATTTTGATGGGTTTGTTGATCCTGCTCTCATGCCCCATCCCAGAGCAGAATAAATTTCTCTGGGGATGAGTAGTTTCTGCTTTGAGTAAGTGTTGTGGGATTTTTGGCTCATACAGCACCTCTAGTACCTGGCAAGGTCAGTGCTTAATCATCTGCTAATCCTTGAGATTTGGGCTCTGGGCTCTGGCTCTGGGGTCTGGAGCTCTGCCCAGCCAAACCAGAGCAGACCTAAGTGGAACTAAGGAGGGATGCCACCAACAGGAAAACAAGACAGGTCTGCTGGAAGTCACCCAGACAAGCATGAAACCCCTTGCAACACACAAAGTAGGAAAAAAACCTCTGTTAAATGATATTGTTGTGATCCAGCTGACGAGCATGCAATGTACCCATGCCTATTCCTCTACCTGAGGATTTTTGCCTGTTTCACAAACTAGTTTTGGTGGCTCAGAAATCTCAGACAGCCACACCTTTCATACTGGTACAGGTTTCATATCAAAATGGTTCACCTCCTTCAAGAAGAAACATTTAAATGAAAATGTCCAACTCCCCAAAGCTCCAGCACTCAGACTAGATCATCTTTTTTTTTTTTTTTTTTTTTTTTTGCATTAGCATCTTAGAAGAGCAGCCCTGCAACAATAATGTTAAAAACGAGATTCACTTAATAAATTATAAAAAGTTTAATATAAACAAAAAGACAATTAGGAGACAGAGAAAATAAAGCAAAGGGTTAAAATGGTCGGGTGTCCTGGTACGTTGCCAGGAACACACCTGGTATCTTGGGAACACCCTTTTTATCCCATCCTGCTGTGAGGGTTTGATGCATATTCAAACTTTTTCAAGAAGTATTTAGCATGTCCCCTCCCTGGTTCTGCCTATTTAGAACATGCTCTGTATGATTTCTATTTCTGCTGTTCAGCACTATTTTTGCTGGTCATCATTATTCTTGCTGATGAGCATTATTTTGAGTTTGGTTTCCTCTCTTCTGCAAATGGTCAGTGTTGATAAGTCTGGGCCCCTCATCCTTCCTTTGAGGGCAGCTGGGCTTCATATCTTTCCCCTGCTGCCAAGGCCTGGTCCTGGCTTCAGATAACAGCTTGGGCTCTATTGTTCTTCCGCTGATAACAGCTTGGGCCCCACTGTCTTTGCCCTCTGGGGTTTCCTTGCTTTGTACCTAGGAGATTCCTTTAAGCTTAAAACTTGTTAGCAAGAAAAAAAGTACATACATAGCCAAAAAGTATTTAACATATAATATTCATCTTAATACTTGCGAATGCCAATATCACAATACAGATTTATAACAATAATGAGCCAGGCATGTTTTTTGAAAATGGACTTTCACATCTACGTTTACAGTCCTAAATGTATTTTACTTCCAAATAGCCTCCAAGTAAAGAGTGATTCACATCTGAAGAGTCATGAAGTGCTGTGATACAGCAAATATCCTTAAGGACCAGAGGAGGAACAAAAGGCTTACAATGACCTTTATTTGTGTAGGAACACAGTGGTCAGTTGGGTTTAGGGTGTCCTCTCTGCTTTATTTACCTCCCCACCCCACGGTGGGTGAAGTGTGAAGCACTGTGCATTTTGTCTCATGCTACACCAGAGCTGGGAAATGCTGCAGCTGCTCCCCTTCCTTCAGGAAAAAATTCCACTTTATGGCCTTGAATGGTAACATCGGTCTGACAAGAAACAAATGTTTACAAATAAATGTAAACAGAGGGATGGGGGCAGTCAAACACTGGGCATTTGTAACTTGATCTCGTACCCGAATCAGAGCCACCTGAACTGGCAGCTCTTATTGATCACAGCATTGCAGCTCTAGGTTCTTATTAGTAGCTATAAAATTTGTCCATTGCTGTAATTGATGGAGTTACTTTGGGATTTTCCAGTGATTCGGGGCTTTCTTGCATTTCTTTCAAACAGGGGTTCTGGCAGGAGGAAGTGACCTTTAATGGGTATTGAAACTAAAAGGAGATATGGTGAGGTGAATTAAAAATACACAAAAATTTTACAAATTTGATATTTTCTATGCAAACATTTTCCCTCCAACCCAAAACAAGAACTCGTTTTGAAACAGCATTTTAATTTTGAATATGGTTAAATCTATTTAAATGTGATAGAAATTAAAACAATTTGATACAATCAGCATGACACTTTACAATAGCATCCAACTCAGTTTGGCAGTGATGATTAATTCAATACTCTCTAACTTTGGGATTGGGCCAAAGAAAGCTTTTGCAATCTCAGGCTCCTACAGAAAGGGACAAACAAGTACTTCATTTCCATGTACCCAAATGTTTCCAGGTCTCCCTTCTGCCAGCTGTAGTTACAGGGAAGTTGCCCTTAGGGATTCTTGAAATGGACAGAAAGCTGAAGCAGAGACCTGCTAGGCCATTACTGTGCAGAGCAGAGAGCTGCTGGCCTTTTGTCTGTGGTAGAACACCTCACTTTGGGTTTAAATTATGTACCAGCCATCCTGCTTTCTCTCTGAAGATACCACACTGTTCCAATTTCCCTCAGTGTTCCAATTTCCCTCATATCACATCTCCGTTATTAATCCACTTGCTGGACGTGATGTTTATTATCACGCTTGACTCAACTGGCAAAATGTACCAGAGTGCATAAATCAGGGTTGGTGCACGCTGATCAATAAATATTATCATGTCCTAATGCCTCTAAAAGGATTTATCTGTTTCTGCCAACTTCATTTTTTTTAAAAAAAAAAGCTCTTGGTAGAGGCTCAGGAGCTTCATTCCATGGTGAGTGTCTGCTAGCAAAGCCACTCACTGGTTTTTATACTACCTCTTTCCTCTCACAGAAACTTGACCAAGTAAAGCTGGGAATGGGAACACACTTCAGTGTCAATCCCATTGAGGCTGATTCATATCATGGCTGATACCATGGCACAAAAAAGGTAGGTGTTTTAAGGGTCTCAGTCTCCTGGCAGGAAAACACCAAACAAGAGCTGCATCACAAGAGGGTTTGATCTGCTTTTCCAAAGAGAGGGAAAACTGTTTGGCTAAAGCCAAAGTCAAAAGAGACAGCAAGACAACAGCTGAAGCTGAAAAGCATGAGGAAGAAGAGCAGATGTGAGTGTTCTTCAGCCCAACCAGGTTCACCACCTGCAGCACCCCAGGACCAGCTGCTCCCTGACATGACCCCATCAGGAGCTGCTGGATGGAAAGGCAGGAGCAGTGCTGCAGCAGGTTCCCTGTGCCTGCAGGAGACTACCCCCAGGCAGGAACAAAGAGCCCCAAGGGCAAGATCGTGCCCTTGGTTATACCCATTTACCACACTGGGCCTTGCAGCTCTGTGAACATCTGAGTTGAACCTGTCCTCCATGGAAATGGTACGTAAAACGCCTCTGAAACTGATCCTGCGAGGATTTCTTGACGTTCCTCTCCCTCCTTTCCTTCCTCTCCTTCCTTTCCTTCCCTTCCTTCGTGGCAGGCAGCCCTTGGCGTGTCCCCCCTCCCCTGCCTGTCCCCGGCCCTCTCTCCTGACACAGGATGGTGCAACCTAATCACTGGGCTCCAGCCACGCCGTGCCCTTCTCCCTTCCACCTTCCCTGAGCCCTTCACTTGTGCCGGGCTGCGAGGCCAGTGCCGTGACTACGCTGCTTTCACAGGAATAAATTCTGTGGGAGCTCTTTCCAGCCGCAGAGCCCTGGCCAGCAGCTCGCTGGCTTATTTGAAGCAGGAGAGAGGACACCTGTATTGTCACAGGTGTATTGTCACACCCTCCCCAGAGACTTTCCCCTCCCAGGTCACACTGGGGTCGCCTCACCGGCTGGCAGATGACACAGGGAACTGCTCATCAAACCAAACCCGGACCAAAAGCTTGGAAACTGTTTTATTCAGGTGATTTGCAGCTGTCAAACTATCTCAGAGGTGATAATGCTGCTGCTCTGATGGGTGCTTTGGAGGGTGATTTGCATCGTGTTCTGCTCTCCACGGGGACTCGGGCTGGATTATTTGTTTCCCACACCCCGATCTGGCTCCCTGAGATCCCGCATACCTCAGTCCTGACCTGTGAGTGGGGCTGGCTGGCATCCTTGGGGTACTGCCCCCGCTTCTAGCTTCAGGAACTGATGGTAAAACAGCCCAGAGGCACACGTGTGATCTGAATTCTGCTGGCTGGACACATGGCTGGACTCCATGTCTAGAGACTAAGATTTAACCATCCCTGCTGTAGTAGCCCCAGTGGACCTAAATGCTGGCTGTGGCACTCTTCTGGAGAGATCTCCGGGCTCCAGATGCCCACTTTGTCACCTTCCCACGTGGTGTGTGCGTGTGGCAGTGTGGCAGGCATTGCGCTTGCCCTACGTGCCCCCACAGTCCAGCTTCTGGCTCCTGAATGCTCCCATGGGATTCGCAAACCCCATCCTGCCTCCCGCTGCACCCGAGGGCTGCTCTCACCCAGGGACCAGGCAAGGAATGGCATCCAAGCAAGGTGCTCCAAGGAGGGTGAGCATTGAAACCTTCAGTAGTAGCAAGTCTCTCATTAATTTAAATCCTGCTCAGCTGCACAGACAAAAATATCTTGAAATTTCTTTCAACTTGAAATTTGATTAAGACCTGTTCTGATAAAAGAAATAACACATTACTTGTGGAGATAGGCATTTTCAGGTTACTTGATTGGGGGAAAGCGTTTTTGTTTGCAGCAGTGTCAATATTTCTGTGGTGAAAGGTTTGTCACAGGTACAACATTTGTAACACATTAGTAACACATAAATATCGTGGGAATCAAAACACGGGGCTGGAAGGCATCTCTGAAGAATTCGTGTTCAACTCATGTTCCAGGTAGGATTATCTCTGTCTAAACCATTCGTGATTATCACCTAACCTGCTTCGCAAAATCTCTGGTAATTTTCCAATGCAATTTACTCCACCCTACAGCAGCCTAGCAGTCAACAGTGCTTTTCTAAATGAAAGCCCAAATTTCCCTTCTTTGTTCATGCTCATTAAGAACTTGTTAAACAATCATTGCCAGGAATCATTTAACAGAAAAGTTCCTCGTGCTTGAGGGTACGTTTGAAACTTGCTTTGCAACACGTCAGCAGCTGAGGTGCGGGCTGCCTTTTTTTTTTTTAACCTAAAAATGTTAGTTTCCCATTTTTAGTGACTCGCGTCCGCTTTGTAAACGATCTCCCTTGGCGTTAACAGGTGTGGGAAGTTTCCGCCTTCCCCTGTTCCTCCTCCCGTCCGTAATTAGCGGCCCCTGAGGTCGGGATGTCTCTAGCCGGGGTGGGTCACCCCTGTCACGCATCGCCACTCGGGCGAGACCACAGAGGTACAACTGCGCTGGGACGGCTCGAGTTACCCGGGACATCTACTCCACCCGGAGTAGAGCACAAGCTCCTGGAAGCGGGAAGGAGAGAGCGAGGTGGGGGGATAAAAATCCTTAGGGTAATTTTTAGTGGTACAGTGGGAATTAAAAACCCGAAAGCGCCCGGCCGACAGCGGCAGTGCCGGGGGTGGGGCTGTTCCGAGGGCGCCGCCGCCGCTCCGGGGCTCGGGGAAGGGACGCGTCCCTCCCGAGCGGTCTCTCGGAGCCGACCTGACCGGAGCCGGGGGACGGCCCCGGGAGGGACATCTCGGTCCCCTCCGGCGGTGGGAGCGGCGGAACCGCGGCTGCGGGATGGAGCAGCGCTCTCGGCCGAGGTGAGCCCGGGGCTGCGGGGGATGCGGGGCTCGGCCGCTCCAAGGCTGGGCGGCTTAGCCCTCGCGTCCCGCTCGGGGAAAGAGGTATTTTTGCGCGGGGGAGGTGAAGATGGAGTGGCCGTGCTGCCGGAGCGGCAGCGGGACCCCGGCAGCGCCGGGCCGGCTCCGTGTGGCCGCCGCCGCTCCGCGGGGCAGCTCTCGGCGCTCCCTCCGGAGGGGCGGCGGCGTTTTGGCCGCGGGGTGCGGAGAGCAGCCCCTCTCGGGTCCCCCGCACCTCTGTGAGGTCTGTGCTGCCCGGGCAGCGGCGAAGGGGCGAGTGAGGGTGGCAGCTCACACGCCGTGCCCGCCTGTGCCGTAGGCTGCCAGGGTTCCGTCCTGCCCCAGGAGCACTGGTGGGACTCTGGCGGGTCCGGGAGGATGGCAGCAGCGGGAGGACGAAGAGGAAGGGGTCAGCTGGGAGGGAGAAAAGCGGAGTTCCGCTCTGCCAGTGGTGACTAACAGGTCTGACTTGGCTGAGAGGGTGGAAAGACCTAAGAACTGGTGAGCGGGGAGGGTGCAGTTGGCTGCCGTGTTCCCGGGCAGACGTGCTCTGGAAAACGTCGGTGTCTGGACAGGGATAAGGTCTGAGGAAGAAAGATGGAGATTCACAATAGAACTGTAGAAGAGGAGGAAGAGGCATTAAAAAAAAAAAAATATAGAACTCTTTTAAGTGTAGTAACCCAAAACTATTAATGCTGCTGGAAGAAGACGAGTTTAGAAGCTTTGGCTAAAAATGAACCATCCTGGTTAAGTGAACATATTGCTTTCTAAAGCGTGAGAAGTTTCTCAGAATAGACTGGATGTTTCTTAACTCTAAAGAAACCGGTATTGAACTATTATCCCACGGGGTTTGTCACAACGGAAGCCAGAGGAGCAAATCTCAAGAAACTCAAATACCCCTGCGTTTGAGTTTTGTAGCAATCCCAGTAGCATCTCGAGTCAGTAGCTCTGTAGGAGGAAGCACTGACTGGTGAGGCACCTGTGAATGCCCTTCTCTTGTTCATGTGCCCTTTTTGGCAGCACACAAATGGCCATTGCCCTTGAGGGAAAGAGTGTATGAAGTTGAGTGAAAAGCAGTCTGCCTGCCAGGTTTAGCTTTTGGTGGGCAATTCAGGGAGCAGCTGTCCCTGTGCCACAAGGTTTCCTGCTCATGGGATTTCTACTGACTTGAGGCATTTGCTCCCTCTATCCAGCGGTGTCTCTAATGAAGTTTTTCCTGTTCAGGGACATCATTGTGCCAAGTTGCCATGCACTGAAGTTCAGTGACACCACAAGGATGCAGCCTCCTGGCTGCCTGCTGTAGAATCTTTCTGTGCCAATATTTGTGTGTGTCTCACTGGCATCTGTGCCACAAGAAAGAACATCCAAACCTTCAGCAGAAGCAGCCTTTTGCTGCTTTTGGTTTAGCAAGGCTGGTGACAGCGGGTTCAGAGGAGCACCAAGGAAGAGCCTGAGGAGGGAGGGAGTGGGGCCACTTCATAGCAGCAATCAGCCATAGCCTTGGCTTTGTCATCAGTAGATACTTTGCACAAGCTGCTTATGAGTAATTCTTCTATCTTTCTTTCATTTCATTTGGTGTCTAGTATATAGAGAAGCCTCTGTACCAGTCAAAGTCACCATAAGAAACCACGCAGACGTGCCTGTTCCCTGCGCAGAGGTGAGACCAGAGGAGCAGGATACCCATGTGCCAGATATGCCTTGCTGTCAGTGCCCTGGGTTCCAAACCACCAAAAGGTTTGGATCAAGTTACAGTATGTGATGGCAGGAGAAACTGGGGACATACCTCTTGTCTTTACTCACAGCCCCCCAGTAAATCTGCATAGCTGTGCTGTTATTCAGCTCCCTAAGGGTTGCGCTTCCCAGATTTGTCAAAAACTTGGACTGTATCTTCTGGCTTTGTGGTTCCTTTCTCTGCTCACATCGTGGTGGGGTGGGGGTGGTGTTTTACTTCTGACCAAATTAACATTTAAACTCCTCAAATTGCTGGGTTGTTCAGGTTACAGAACAGATTAGCAGATCTTTTGGGTGGTGCTTTCACTGTGAAACTGGTGATACGCTATCAACTCACTTCTTGTAACTTTCTTCTTCACTGTCTTTACTGACTTTTACAATTATCTTAAACAGGGGCTGGGAACTCTGCCTGACAGTTTAAATGAGGTCTGGTGGAACTTCAGATTATGGCATTGTGAACCAACCACTCCCCTGTCAGTGAAGGATTAAGTACACTTATGTTTATTTAGATTTTTCTCTTAGGGAAATGTTCTCACTCTTTTTTGTACAATTGCATAACACCTCCTGTCTATGCAAGGTTAATGTCTCCCAATCTGTAATAAGTTCAGCCTTGCAGTTGCACTGTCAGATAGGAAAGTACTTCCTCAATACTCAGGAGGAAACTTGTGAGACAGAAAAACAGCCCCCGAGATCCTTGAAGAAACTTAGATATTGACTTCACTATAATTTCAAATCAGAGGTGATACTTCCTGATTCAGTTCTAAGTGGCCTGCTCCTTGGATAAACAGAGGTCCCCTAAATCCACATGTAGTTGGCTGTTAGACCATCTTTCCTTGTGGTTAGCAGTGATCTGTGAATTAACAGAATTTTGTCACTTCCTGATGAGGTGGAGTTTCTGGCTTCTGTGTTCTCATGGTCTCCTCAGACATGCCACCAAAGAGCAGCTCCTTTTTTAGCCGTGTGCCAGTTATTCTCTTGAGCTGTGAGAGTTAAAACAGTGTTTAGTCTTAAATTTTATACCCCGGCACACAAGAGCCTGCATGGCTTCCTACAGAAATGCAGTAACAGGAAACTACTGTTTGGAAGCTGTTGGTGGCAAGGAGCTGTATCAGTTTCCCAGCTTGCCCACTGCTAGCATCTGTCCTTTTGTCTCTTTGCCCTTTCCAGCAGCTTTACTCAGCCAAATTCTGCCATCCCTTTCATTTTAATTATTGATGAGGGGTTTATGTAGTTGCTTCCTGAAAACTAAAAGCTGTGGGGTACAAAGCTGCTCCTTTCAGTTAAGAAGACCCAAAAGATGGTCTACAAAAAAAAGTGTTGGGAAACTTTTCTTGACAGGGTGCTGGGACTGATTCTCCTGTGTGCTTTTGGGTGGAAGACGAGCTACTGCAGCTTTCTCCCTGTTGTGCAATTCCATCTTTTGTCTTGTCCCACAGCTCAGGGTTTGTCGATTGGTGGTCACCTCTGATTCCTGAAGCCATCCTTCAATAGCTGCTGCTCCCCAGTGTCTCCTGTGCTGGGCTCCAGGGCTATGGTGGTGGGAAGGGAGGAATGTGTTGAGCTGAACAGTGTTGGGGAATTATGCAATTGCCATGAGGAAGTGAGGAGGCCACAGCCCAGCCTGAAGGGGATGGATGAAGGCTCAAAAAAAGAAAATAGGGGGGTGGGCTTCAGGTTACTGCAGGCCTTTTTGAGCTGGGAGGCAGGTTACTGCTCCCACATCACTGGCATGTTGTGCTCTGCAGCAGGGAGGGCTGGTCAGCTGTGCAGCACCTGCTGCTGGGGCTTTGCTGCTTTGTTGTCCTGTCTGACAGGTGCAAGTAAATATTACCTCTCCATTCATGAAATAGGCACAGAAATCTGAGGAAGGCATCAAGCCATAGTGTTTTGTGTTTATGAACCTTTACTTTAGAAACACTCAAGTTCATATGAAATCCTTGCAAGGAGATGTAGGACCTTGCATTTATTTCAACAAGTAGTCTTAAGACTAGCAACAGCATTTCATAATGTTAAGAAAATTAATCTTCCTGGGGCTTTTTGGGTAATCCCAGGTATCCCTGAATAGTGAGGAACACATGCCAGAGGGTCCTCCTGCCCCACACCTTGGTGGCCTGGCCCCAGGGCAGGCAGCTCATACCTGCACAGCTCCCTGGAAGGCTTTGGGAAAGCTGCAGGGCAGAAATTACATTTCTCTGCCTACCCTCTATTTGACTAGAATCACAGAATAAGCTGTGAGAAGGAACACATAAGGATCATTGAGTCCAACCCTTGCCCTGGGACAGGACAACCCAACAATCCCACCCCGTGCCTGAGAGCATTAGCCAAATGCTCCTTGGACTCTCTCAAGCTTGTGCTGTGACCAAATCCCTGGGGAGCCTGTTCAGTGCCCCAGCACCTTCTGGGTGAAGAGCCTCTTACCAAAACCCACCCTAACCCTGCCCTGTACAGTTCCAGCTGTTCCCTTGAGTAGTTCAGCCCTGTGTTCATTTGTGCAGGCAGTCACAATTTCAGTGTTAAAAATCTCTGCACTTGATCAGACAGGTGAATTCTCTATGTGAGTGCCATGTGGAGCATGAACAGTATGGAATTTTGAAAGGATGCATTCAAGGAGGTCACCAGTGATCCTGATATGCCCTATTTGAGCTAAATCCAAATGGGAAGTTCTCATGAAGTGTACAGAAGTGAACAGAACCATGCAGAAGGTTGCATTAGTTCTTGTTGTTCCGTATGTATTGGCAGCAGGCTATTGGGATTCCACATTCCATATGTTTTGGTATTCCTCAATGAACAGGAAACTATAATTTAGGTTGTGTAGGCTGTGTAAAAAGTCAAGGCATTCAAAATGTGGCAAGGACAGTACCTGGTGGAACCTTGGGAAAGGCCCTGTGATTCCCCCTTAGGCTGTGATTGCAGGAATGGCTTCACACAGACAGGCCTGCACCAAAGAAGCAGAGATGCAAACACGAGTCCTGAGCCCATGTCTCTGCTGCAGGCTGTCTCATTCCAAGTGTTTCTAGAGACTGGTCTTGACCACAGCTCTCAACAGCACGTGGTAGCAATTCAGAGTTCCTACTTCTGCTCTTGGCAAACATACTGGACTGGCAAGAGCGAAGGGGTAAAAGCAGAAGGTGCAGTGCAGGGCAATTTTGTTTGTGGTCTTTGGGAGGAAAGAACTTACATGCTTTGCTCTGACAATTTGTGCAGTCTGTAGTTCTAGGAGGATTTTTTCTAATTTGCTCTTGATGAAAGCTTTGCAATCTTGAATTTTCATTGTGCTCAAAAGGAGGAAAATGCCTGTCTACAGCTGCTCTGAAACACAGTAACTGGGAACTGATTTATGTAAACTTCCAGCAGCTTTTTTTTTTTTTATTTCAGTTAAGGATGCCTTAACACCAAATATATTTGCTGGGGATTACACCCACTGGTTATTTCTAAATTGCCTTAGCTCTAGATCCAAGATTAGTACGTTTAATTTTGGTGTACCAAATGTTATTTAAAAGTCTGCCTTGACAATTGTGCTTTGATTCTAGTTTGAAATTTTAAGATTTTTTGTATTTTCCTATGATTTAATGTTTCCATTGGCTCTTAAAGGAGAAGCTTAAAAACAAAAAAATATCTTTGCCTTCTGGGAAAAACAAAAGCAAGGGTGAAACCTGTTGGCAGGTAGGCATGGAATAATGGATTTAACCTTCTTCATGAAGCAGCAGGAAAAAGACTCTGGGTCTTTTCTAATGTTAATCTGGGAAAATATCCTGGAATCAATATCAAGGACCATATTTAACAAAGCATTTAAACCTGGTGTTTCACGTGACCTGTGTAGAAATGCCTTAAGCTTGTCTTACATCACCTGGAGTGGGTTGCAGCCCTGTTTGCCTCTGGAAACTCTGGGATGGATGGTTTGTGCCTTGCCTGAGCCAACAGCACGTTGCTAGAGCTGTGGGTAACCAACAATTTGGGCTGAAACAGGATGGGGCTCTGGCAGCATGTGAGAGCTGCTTTGTGCCTGTTGGGATTGCTGCTGGGATGTGGCACACGGTTGGGCGCAGCAAGTGCCACAAGAAAGAGACTTATTTAAAAAAACAAACAAGTTTATTCCTTGCTCTGTGTGCCACAGGAAAAGCACTCAACAGGTCTGGCCCTGTGAGAAGGGCAGCCTGGGTTTGGTGAGGGAGGACCTGGCTCTTGTCTCTGGTTGCTGTGATACCTCTTTGCTCTCAAGTCATCTCTGTTGTTCCAGCAAAGTCTTAAAGCGCCTCTTTCTGACAGGGCCAGGAAACTTATTAATGTTTGCTTTGCCTTTTAGGCAGTCACAAAGTACCTGCTAAGGTAAAAACAGGAGCGAATTTCAAGCAAACACAGCTGCGTGTTTGCATTGGTGTGGCAGTCATTCCTGTGCCTGTGGTCATTCCTCTTCCTTTGTTTCCTCCATCGAAAGTGCTGGACGGAACCTCAGGGGTGCAACACCATCAGCTGTTGTGTAGCTTCAGATGAGACTTCATCAGACATGATGGGAAGAAATGGAGCTTTTACTTCAGAGGTGTTTGCAGTGCCCCAGAGGACCCTGTGCTTTCCCTGCTGCTTTCACCATTGTTGCTGAAACAGCTGTTGGAACCTGCTGCACCTATTTACTGCTTGAGATGCTTCTATATTTCTCTCCTGTTAAGCAGTGGAGTGTCTTTGAAAAAAAGCAAATCATTGCTATTTCCCTGCTGTTTGTGAGGGAGAAGTGCTGAGGGAGCAGTAGTGCTCCTAACTACTATCCCTCACAGCTGTGCTTCAGTCCATCTGTTCTGTGGAAACCAAACCCTCAGGAGGGCTTCATATTTATTTTGTAGGCCAAATTTTCTGCCTTGCATTACTGAGGTAATCACCTCCTTTGTTGGCAACTTCTCCTTAGGCTGGTTTAGTTGCAACACAAAGCTTTGCTTTCTGAGAAGTCTTCAGAGAGGTGTGTGGCAGTGCTGGGATGTCCCTATCTTCCTGTTTAACTGGTAGAGAGCCCTTTGGTACATGCTAGTGAGATGCTTGGGATAAGCTCTTGACAGGTTTAAGCAAATAATAAAATATGGGATGGGAAGCTGTCAAAAAATTGTTGGCAAGTCCTTTGCATTCAAGTCAGTAAATGATGACATGGCACTTAGAATCATTCATCTTCCTTCTTTTAAGAATTTCTAAAAAATTGGACGGGTAGCTTTTGGAAATCAGTGTTACCACAAAGGGAAGGAAAAAAAGATATGACTCATTCAGGAAGTCAGTAACCCTCACCACCTAATTTCTTCTAAAATCAGTTTTGTTTGCACTAGGTACTGAAGAACAGCTCACCAGCTGGTAATCCAACATGCAAATCCAAGTTTCACCCTTACAGGAACTAAAAAAACCCCTAGGGAGTTGGCTGCATTTAAACATTGCAAAGTACTCTGTATGAGGCAGAACTGGCAGGGTTTGAGGAGCCAGGGGCTGCAGGGCTCACCTGTGTGGAAAGGGGCTGTGATTCCAGCTGGTTCCAACCAGCTCCAAACTAGGCAAACCTAGCCCATTGCACACCAAAACTGCAGCTGGTCAGATCAGCATACTCTGCCACTGCTTGAACATTTTTAAGAAAGCATGGAAGCTGCTAGGTGTTGGAAAGGTAGAATCAGAAAGAAATTATAAATATGACTCTTTAGCCAGAAAGGCTAAGGAAGAAATACAAATGAAAGTACGGTTTGAATAATTCAAAGAAACCAGTCTGGCATGCCTGAACACGTTTTTTCTCCCAATAAAACGAAGCTGAGACCCCTCTCCCCAGCCTTATAAGGAAAGGTCTGAAGGACCCTGAGATAACTAAAAATATGCAACATCAGTGATTTCTATAGGGCGCACACAAATGTTACTGCATTAGTATACTTAGATTGGTTAGTGAAGGAATAGAATATTCAATGTATAGATTATATAAGCAATTGTAAAGGAGAGCTCTCTCTCTTGCTTCCCTCTTTTTCCTGCTCTTTCTGCGCTCTTCTTCTTCCTCTTTTTCTGGCTCTCTCACTTCTGTTCTGTTACTCTCTTTCTTAGCTATCTCAAGTCCTAAAATCATGTATTCAACTTCTACCCCCTTTTGTATTGTTCCCTCTGAGCCTGCTTTGAGCTTCATCTGCTGGCTCCTAGCAGGGCTCTCTCACCCACACCCTGAAATAAACTACTAACATCTAACTCGACTGTAGAGGTCTCTGCCGTGTCCTGGACTGTCCGCGCCCTGAAGTTTCTCTTACAGCTAGGGACAGGACGGTGGGGTCTTGCTGTTTGTTGCAGCTGTAAGAATAGAAAGTGTGTGTTACCCTTTCAGAGTCCCAAGAAAAGCAGAGGGTCTGGAGGGAAGGGCAGCTAACCAGGAGGTGGCTGCTCCCAGGGCTGCTAGCTAGGTGATGTGTCAGGTAGTGTAGAAACACTCCAAAGTGGCCAGTCTGAGAGGCTGGAGATGTCTTGGAAAAGTCATAGAAAACAATAAGGCTTTTGTTCAACAGAGGTGGAAAGAAAATGAGAAAAAAAATTCCCAGTAGAGAGTTTTCCTCTTGTTTTCAACTGAAGTGTGATTAGTCTGTATGGATGCTAAATGCAAAAAAGCAAGCAGGAAGCACAGTGTCTGTGGAAAACCAAGTCACGTAACTTTCTCAGACTGGCCTGAGAAGTGTGGCCAAGGAAATCATAAAACAATCCTTGGAGACAGAAGACAGCCTTGCAGGTGTTGTTTGTCAATTTCTTGTTTCCTTGCAAGAGAAGGTCGAGGGATGGTGTACACAACTGACCAATGATGGTGATGTGTTGGTTTACTGACCAATAAGAGTTTTACCTTTCCAGACCTTCTTGGACTTGTCTATAAAAGACGATCTGGAATATTAAAACTCACTCTTTTGTGCAACCAGAAGAGAGTCTGTGTTGTTACTTTGGCCATTCCCAATACAGTGTGACAAATCTGAAATGGAAAATTCTATTACCAAGCTGACCCATAGCTCTCTTTAGGAGGCATAATATAGTTCTGTTCGATTATGCACATTTCTGGTTTGTCTAACAGAACTTCTGTTTTTACTGCTGGTTTATATTGATTTTATTTCTTTTAAATTATACAAACTTTTACCCAAAGATAAACAGGGATTAAAGTAAAGGAGACACTAAAACGTTCTGCATCTTTCTGACAACTTTTTATCTTTTTCTTCAAAAAATATATTCCTTGTGAAATATTTCTGGGTTTTTAACTTTATTAAGAGCCAGACACTTCTGAGAAAAGCACTGTCACACTGATGACAGTGCCCTTCAATTAAACTGTGCTTTTATACAGCTTCCTTCATGCCATGTCTCCTCTCCTTGGACTCATGAAGGTTAGCTGGTACATGGGTGCTGTACCTCAAGGGGAAAGCTAAGGTTGGGGCAGGAGATGCAGAACTCGCCAGTGCAGGAGAAGAGGAGCATGGAAGGCTCAGGAAAGCAATCCTGGATCCAGTCTCCTGGGAAGTAACTGAAGGATGATTATTTTCTCTGTGCTGCCTAGGAGCTCTTGTGCTGGGGGCATCCAGGACACACAATAAGGAGAAATGCTCTGTAGGGCTCTTTTCCCCCCTTGTTACTCTCCTTGTTTTATCTCCCTCCTCCCAAAATGGGGAGTCTGAGATGGCTGAAGTACAAAGGAGATTCCTGTGGGAAATTTCTGTTCCTTGTTTTAACTGATACATACTGGGGACTGAGCTCTGCCTAGGGGCTGGTGTGTCTTCAGCAGGAGAGAAGAGGGGGGGAAGCAAAGCTCTCTCCAAGCTCTGTTTGGAGATGCCATTTATGAACATCGTCCCATTAGTCTTTTACATGTACTTCAGATTTATCTCTCTCAAGAGATTGTGACCATTCCCTTGTTCACTTGGCTCATGATCTCTTGTTTTGCTTTATAATCATTCCTGATATTCAGATGAACAGGCAGAGTCCAGAAGAGAGAACTGCAGAAGGCAGTCACTCAGCTGCACCCTGCCATTACAGCCCAAGCTGAGATCTTGACATTTAAATTTGTGTATCATGATGAAGCAAAACACCATCCTGTAATATACTGGCAGAGGTATGAGAAGTATAACACATGCTTCAAAATGGCATCTATAACCAGGGGGAAAATGAAGTAGGCACATGAGGTCTGGCAAGTTAAAGTCTGAGACTATAGAAAACACTGTTTGAAAACAATTTCCAAAAGATAGTAAAGCTAGCAATATTATTAATTTTTTTTTTTTTTTTCAAGTTGCAGAAGGAACATGAAGCCTGCTACAGAGACAGAAGATCGTTAGGAAATGAGATTGGGAGTTCAGAGGTCACTTTGAAACAACCCAGAATTAATATCTGCATCTGGCTACAGGTAAGAAGAACTTGGGGATGCTGGGCCCTGCTGTTTGTGAACAGAGAAGGGTTGGTGGGAGATGTGGTGGTTGGAGTCTGTCTTGGGCATAGTGGTCTTGAAAGGAGAGTTTTCTATTCTCCATTTTCCATTCAAGTATGGAATGGAGTCACAAAACTTCTACCTTGGACTTCCAGATTTTGGCCTGTTCAGGGTGCTGGTTGAGGCAGTCCCTTGGGAAGCAGTACTGAGGGGCAAGGGGTGCAGGAAGGCTGGACGTTCTCCAAGAACATCTGAAAAGCACAGGAACAGGCCAGCCCAATGTGCCATAAGACAAGCCAGCAGGGAAGAAAGCTGGCCTGGGTGAACAGGGAGCTTCTGATTGAACTCAAGGGGAAAAAAAGCAATAAAAAAATTACCAGCTTTGGAAGTAGGGGTAAGTGGCTCAGGAGAATTACAAGGCTGTCATTAAGTTATGCAGGGAGAAAGTCAGAAAGGCCAAGGGCCCAGCTAGAATTTAATCTGTCAAATGCCACAAGAGATAACAAAATTTTTTTTCTGAATACATTAATAACATAGAGCCAAGGAGACTCTCCGTCCTTTATTGCATGTGAGGGGAAACATTGCCACCAAGGATGAGGGAAAGGCTGAGGTACTTGATGCCTTCATTCTTTCAGTCTTTAAATGAAAGACTAGTTATTATCAGGGTGTCAAGCCCCCTAAGCCAGAAGAAAGGGACAGGATGGCCCCCTTGTAATCCAGGAGGAGACAGTGACCTGCTGCTCCACTTAAAATTGCACCATCTGTGGCACCAGGTGGGATCCACTCAAAGGGACTGAGGGAGAGGGTGGACGAGCTGCTCTCCATCATTTACTGGCACCCCTGGTGAACTACAGGAGCTCAGGACCTCTGAACAATGAACCAATAAGATTCCACAGAAGCCATTTATTGTTTATATTACACATCTATTTATACATTCTAAAACTACTGTTCACACAATCATGCATCTTTTCATTGGTGCCCATATCCTCACACTCTGCACACACCCCTTGGGGCACAGGATTGGTTATTGGTCCAGGTGTTCAGCCATCCTCTGTTATCTCTTGTGGTCCTGCTTTCTTGTTTTTCAGCCTCTTCTTTCTTATTTTTAGAATAGCTTATGTCTCAGCAACCTTGAGAAATTCTATAGGGTCTGATAATAAACTCTAAATACGGCCTGGCTGGAGCACATCATGGCCCAAGCTG
Source organism: Parus major (assembly GCF_001522545.3). NCBI lineage: Eukaryota > Metazoa > Chordata > Aves > Passeriformes > Paridae > Parus > Parus major. Next base: position 1,211,518 of record NC_031773.1, read on the forward strand.
TTCAGATGCATTACTACAGTGAACTGGGGAAGTCCCAGAAGACTGAGGGTTAGCCAGTGTAACACTCATCTACAAGAAGGCTGAAAGGAGGATCTGAAGAGCCACAAGCCCATGAGCCTGACCTTGATACCAAGGCAGGCTGTGGAACAGATGATACTGAGCATGACCAGACAGGGGGCCTGGCCCAGCCAACACACATTCATGAGAGTCAGGTCCTGTTTAACAAACCCGATCCCACAAATTTCTGACTGTCCAAGTGTAACAGAATTACTGACCATTTTCCCTTCCTCTTGGGTTGCTGTTTATTGTATTCAGGGAAGGTGATTGAAACGTAATGATGTTGCCATGTCTGGCTACCTGATTTTCTGTTTGGGGTCATTTCTTAAGTCCATCATTGATATTCTCTGTTGCAAATAACAGAGCCTGTAGATATTTTTTTCTGGACAGCTTCAGTGAGATGCCATCATATCTATGGTTGCTTTGTGTACAGTGATCTGGGAATCAGCAACTATCAAAGCTGCCATATCATTTCTTCCCACAATCTGTTTACTTTTTGTTGTAGAAACTTGCTAATCTCATTCTCTGACTCTTTGCTGTGGCTTTCTTTTAATGCATCTTATCCCACAGAGTGTCTATCCATCATTTCATTACAGCTATGCAAGAGGGTGTTTATACTGCTTTCATTTCAGGAGAAAACTTAGTTCTAAACCTATTGTTAGTGAACTAGATACTGCAGGGTTCATTCTGGAAAGGTGAAGTTGTGATAAATACAGAAGATGTAGTTAAGAGACACATGCCTTAAATGTCCTATGCCTTCAGCTGCAGTATTTTATTGATTTGATATACTACATTTACAATATTTGCTCTCCTCTTACCTCAAATTTTCACACATGCTTGGTCTGCCATCTTCTCAGAATTCAAGAGGAAGGAGCTCTAAAGTTGTTGGTAAAATGCTAAAAACTAATTCCCCTAAATACTAGGGGAATTTGCTGGTGGATACATGCCTGTTGGGCACCTTGGTGTCTCTATGCCTATAAAGTCACATACTGAATGCTGCTATTGTTGAATCTCACCTCTTCTACTTTCATTAGTAATGTAAATCTGGAGAAAATTAGGATCTTCAGCTGTTTTTTGGTGGGTCCCCAAAGTACTCTATCAGGCTGCTTGTGATTGGTGATATTTATTGTTCCAGACTCTTAGCAGCTACCTAGGTATGCAGCAGTACTTTGCTGGACCTTTTCCCCTCCTGTTTTTTGTTACCGAATTTGTAGCAAATTTACAAACAGCTCCTTAGGTGTTTTGCACTTCCTATGTCCACACAGTTGCTTGAAAGGACATCACTAATCTCAAAGGTATTTGGTTTGTTCCACTGAAGACAATAGGGGCTGGTGCAAACACATTTTCCAAGGCTAACTAGAGCTGTGTTGCTGCATTTGTGCTGGATGTACATTCAAACATAGCTTTTACAGTTATATAAAAGTGTATATATATATAAAAATATATTTATTTGTGGTTATATATATATAGTTATATACTACCATAAAGTAGTTGAAGTCTTGATAAAAATACACAACAATGACAAGAGTAATAAAACAAAGAAAGAAGTGAAGCTTCTTTCTGAACTATACCATGGTGTACTTTCATTTAGCCCATGAAGCCTGGAAGTTCATGACAAATTCTGGCTGATCTCTACCAGATCTCCAGCCAGCCCCAGGCTCAACTCTTCCAGTGCTGGGTCCCTTGCTGCAAAAGCTGCCACTCTCTGCTTTGCTACCCCAACAGTACTTTTCTTAAATCCAGAAGGATATTTTTTGTGACCAGAACTGCATGAATGAAAGTTGGCTTGACCACAAGAGGGCACAGCTATTACTTGAAAATGTTGGGATCAACCAAAGCATCTTTCCCAGCTTAAGATGCAAAACCATCCCTAGCCAGTTTCTCTACATGTTCTGAGGTGCAACAAAAATTACATTGCAAATCCATTTTAGTTAATAGTATATTACGTATCTAAAGATACACGTGTATTTGCTAATAGTTAGATCATCTCTTTGCACCTTCTTTCCTGTAATTTTCTTTCTAATTTGCAGGCCTATTCAGCTTCATAGGTGAAATTTCCTAATTACATAGGTATAAGTTGTATCAATTAAATCCTATAAGGGAAACAATAGTGAAGTTCTTATTGACATCCTCCATTTGTATTCTGTTTTTGAAGCAACACTTGCACTTCTGCGATATGGACAACCATAGTTTTCCTGTAATCATCTGATCACTTCTGGCTATAACATTTCTTTGTATAGTAAGATTTAGGCCTGGAATTTTTGAGACCTTCTGCAGAACTCATGCTCTGAGAATTACACAGTTCTAATGTAATTATGTAGGAACAATCCTAATTGTTTTCAGTGCAAAGTGAGAATGTAACATTTCATTCTCTGACATCACTAAATTCATGCCCTTAAAAATTTTTTACAATTAATTTCTTCCTTTTGTTATCGCTATTTGAACTGTCGTGTAGACAATACAATGTTTTATAATATCACTCAATAATGAATATTTTTTCTCATGAGGAATGATTTCCCAGGTTTCAGGGACTTTTGAATATCTGCTATTACAATTTGAAAGGTTAAGGATTGCAGGAATGCAGGATGCTTTTTTTGCTTCAAATTAGTTTGCTTCATGCACAATTCATGTTGTACCATCAGTCAATCATTCAATTATCATCTAGTTTGGGCTGTTGCCCTTTTTTGCTGTACGTGATTTTGCTACCAAGGAAATATGAGTGAAGATAGTCATGTAGGGCAGGAAAGCACTTTGCTCAGGGCAGGGCGCACTAAAAGTAGGCGTGAGCATGTGCTCATCTAGCAGCAGCAGACTGGTGGCAGTGCTTGCACGGTGGAGTTAAGAGATCATCTGTGGTAGCAGCCCTGCGTCTCCTTCCTTTGTTTTATCCCTTTTGGTTTTGGAACAAGGGATCCTTGATGATATTTCAATAACAGGGTTTAAATTGTACAGAGAAGCGTCTCTGAATATTTTGCAGGTTTTTTTGGGCACATTTTTGTTTGCATATTTCAAGCCCTATATTGCTTAACGTGGCTTTTAAATTAATAACCAAGGCCACGAAAATGAAAGGCAGCATTTTCATGGAAAGCACCAGGGCAGAAAAGGCCTGGTGTCCTCGGGACCACAAGGTGACCAGGAGACAGCGGATGTGCCCACAGCCAGTGGAACATAGCCTGCAAGGTCATGGGGCATGATCCTTGCCCACCACCCAGGTGAGTGGTGATGAGACACAGCTGGAGGGCTGATTCTGGAATCCCAGGATGAGGGAGGCGTGTCCGTACTGGAGCAAGTCCGGCAAAGGGCCACTGAGGTGAGAAGGGGACTGCAGCGCACGGTGCATGAGGAGAGGCTGGGAGAGCTCTGCTGGCTTTTCTTGGACTAGAGCAGGCTGGGCTGTGTGGTCAGGGTGTGCAAACACCTGACTGAAGGTGGGTGGGTAAAGGACACAAGCGACTCTGTTCAATGCAGCAATGGCAGGAGACCCAATGGGCACAAATTGAACCGTGGCAAGTTAGAATGAAAGGAATGGTGGTGAAACACTGGATCTGGTAGCCCAGAGCGGTTGTGGTGGAGTCCCTGTGCTGGTACAAGAGTTGTCCTGAGTCTGTCCATGGTGCTGCTGTGCATGGAGGGATTTGGGGAGAGGAGGGGGGTCTGGGATGCTACAGAGCAAAATTTGTTTCAGGCAGCTGAGGAGGAACTGTGGTAAACTCTAAATTTTGTGGCTGTACTGATAAAGGAGGGATTTATGACTGTACCAGCGTGTCTCATGCAAGGGAAGGTCTGCCACCCTTGATCACAGGGACAAGGGGGGAACTGTCATAGGATGAGGGATACCTGAATGTGGCAAAGTCCTTCAATGAGGTCCCTGGCATATGAGGGAGTATGCCCTAGTGAACGAGTGAAGTATTAGGTAAGAGAGTGTATTTCCAAGGGGGTGTTCTATACTTAGGGCTTGGGGTGGGAGCAGGCAGCTCTATGGAAGGATCAGCTCAGTTATTGTGACAGCCCCAGGAGCAGGGTGAGTGCTGGGAATTCTTAGCAAAGGAGGAAAAAAACCCCAATCCATTTACCTACCACTCTAAAGCTTAAAGGATAGTAACAGTGAGGTTTCAATTTCCTTCTCTTTATTTAAATTACTTTTTAACTAACTGGTTTGTTCACAGTGCATCTGTGTGACCTTTGCATCAGCTACTGACTAGATAAATGGCGTTGCATCACCCCCTTCTATTTTACCCTTGTGTTTCGACTGCATGTACTCACTGTTCCTTTTCAGAAGAAGGGGGTGCCAAACCATAGAGTTGCTGGCATCCTCACAGACTTTAATTTCTTAAACATTTTTTCAGCTGGACAGGGAATTCTGTGGCATCTTGAAAAAGATGGGACAGGTGAGTTTTCTGCATTCTCTTCAGCACTGGCTCTGTTCTACCAAATCTGTCCCCCTTTGCCTTCCACAGCTTAAGAAATTATTACGGGGTTAACCCCGCTGTGATGTGGAGGGTGTGGATTGTAAAGGGTTTGTAAAAAGTGAGGTGAGCAGGGTTTTGCTGCCCGTAGCACTGGCAGCACATGCTGGCATTTCTGTGCGGGAGGAGAAAACCTTCTGGGGATCCAGAGCTGGTCATTTGTGTATCAACTGCCTCTCCTCTGTCCTCAAGTCCCAGTGCCTCTAACAAGCCTTTTACTGGCACATGAGAAGTGCCATATGTGACTGAGGCTCAGTAATCATGGGAGAAGTGACAAATGGGATTGTGCCAGCTGGGTTTTCTGTCTTGTTCCCTGCTTGTTTGCTTTCCTCCTGCCAGAGCTTTTTGCACATCTGTCTCATGTTCAGAAAGACAGGAAGTCCTAGAGATTAACAGAAGAGGTCTCTAATAGAGTTTGCCGAGTTTCTTGTGCACCACTGTGAAGGTGGGACACACGCATGAAGGAAGGCTCATACTCTGCTGCCTCATCTGTCAGGTTTTTTTCTTTCCTTTCCTCCAGGCTGTCATAGGAGAGCAAGCTATGGCTGGAGAGAGAATGCTCAGGATGCCCAGCTGCCTCCTAAAGCCCACCAGGGTCATGCTGAGCCACAAGCCCTGGGCCCTGTTTATCCTCATCTTTGTGTTTGTATCCTTTGCCTACCACAAGTTGTATTCGAATATCTGGGAGGACCCAAAGAGCAGAGGCCCCCCCTATGGCTCGTCTGCTGAAATCAGCTGTGCTCACTATGTGCCTTCTTCCCTCAACATTGCTGGTGGGCCCTCTCCTTCTACAGGAAGTGTGTTTTTTGTGGAGACCTCAGAGCAAACTACCCCAAGTTACCTGTTCTCATGCTCTGTGGAGTCAGCGGCCAGGGCACACCCTGCATCAAGAGTCGTGGTGCTCATGAAAGGCTTGGCCAAAGAGAATGTCTCCTTACCCAAGCACTGGGCTTTCTCCTTGCTGAGCTGCTTCCCCAACGTGGAAATCCAGCCCCTGGACTTGACAGACCTCTTTTCTGGAACACCTCTAAAAAGGTGGTACATGTGGCCTCTACGCCACTGGGAGCCTCATTTTTTACCTGTCCTCTCTGATGCCTGCAGGATTGTCCTCATGTGGAAATTTGGTGGCATCTACCTGGATACAGATTTCATTGTGCTTAAGGACTTACAGAACCTCACCGATGCACTCGGGATTCAGGATGACGTTGAACTGAATGGGGCCTTTCTGTCCTTTAAGCCCAAACACAAGTTCATGGAGCTTTGCATGCAGGATTTTGTGCAGAATTACAATGGCTGGGTCTGGGGCCACCAGGGCCCAAAGCTCCTAACTCGTGTCTTCAAGAAGTGGTGCTCCATCCAGACTATCAAGAGCATGAGCTGCAAAGGTGTGAGTGCTCTTGCCCCAGAAGTTGTTTATCCCATTCCCTGGCAGGACTGGAAGAAATTGTTTGAGCCAGTCAGTGCCTTGGAGCTTCGCAAACTCCTGAAGAACACCTATGCAGTTCACGTATGGAACAAACTGAGCCACGGGACCAAGTTAGAGATCCCCTCCCAGGCTCTGCTGGCTCAGCTCTATTCCCAGTTCTGCCCTGCCACCTACACAAAGATGAAACAGGACTCTGAAGAGTTGTCAAGGCGTGCTGTGTGACCTGAGGGCCCTTGGCTGCAGAGATGTTCACCGGACTGAAGGGAACCGAGTGCCTTTGACATTCTCCAGAGTTGGTGTCTAGATCCCAGAGCAGGTGTTCTGCATGACAGCTCTGTGGTTTTGTACCATTTCTGATCTCTGCCTCCAATCCTTTGAGTTTCAAATTTAGAGCAGAACCTGAGTTCAGCCTCTCTTGCTGTCCCTCAGGAGACCTCTTGCTGCAAGGGAGGTTGAACTTGTTCTTCAGCATCCCTCCACTGGTCCTCTCCTGGTTTTCTCCA
>NC_031773.1:1218069-1224425 GCF_001522545.3 Parus major
TATTTATATTTATATTTATATTTATATTTATATTTATATTTATATTTATATTTATATTTATACTCATATTTATACTCATATTTATACTCATATTTATACTCATATTTATACTCATATTTATTTTCAATTTACTTACTTTTATTCACTTAATTTATTTCAATTAACAATAGACACGTGTATTGTTTTTCTTAGTGACTCAATGACTCAACACCTGTGTGCTGCACTGTGGAATTCTTTATCTAATCACCTACTACTAATTAAATCAATTAAATTAATCTTCTAGAAGAAGAAGGAGAAAGAAGGACAAGGGACAACACTTTAAATCTTCTATTTTTGTCTTTTGTTTTCTAAAGTAGTTTAAATTTTAACTTTTTCACCCATTGACTTAAGAAAACCCTCTAATTTACACACTCACACTCTCAGTTTTTCTATTTAATTTTCACTTAATTTAATATTTATATGAATACTTTAACTTTAATATATTTAATATTTTAATTTTCATTTAATATTTAATTTTTTTAGTTGTTTTCCTGGCATTATATGAAATTAAGTGGGTTTTTTTTTGGATGCCAGAGCCAGGTATCAGAGATAATTAATTAATTTCACCAAAGAAGGAATTTCCTGGAGCAAATCCGAGCGAATTAAAACGAGTTTGGACACTGAGATCTCAGCAGACTGGGAAATGAGGAGTTACATGAAAAAAATTCAAATTACAGAGGGACCTTATTAAATCCTGCTTTGTTATCAGCTGATACCGCTGATGGTTATCAATTTTATTGATAATTTTATTGATTTTATTGATTTAATGGGGAAATTGTGGCTGCAGCAGAGGTGTTCTGTCACGGGCTGGGACAGAGCACAGTTAAACTGCTCAAAATTCACATTACAATTGTGAATTCCTTCACTATTTATCCCAAGTAAATAATTTTACCCTGCCTGGATGCCTGCTGAGCTTGGTTTTAATTTCATTTTATTTTGTTAAATGCAGAATTCAGACCCTTTTTTTTTAATCCCTGGGTGGATTATCAGTATAGAACCTTTCTGTTCTCACCTTTTATAATTAATTACAGCCAGAGAAAATGAGGGCAGGGCTGATCACAAGGGAGGAGGCTGCAAGGAATCAGATTTTTATTTTGTTCATGGATAATTCACATGAATCTCAATTTTTATTTCAGCTCTCCATGGAGTGAGGGGAGTGTGGTCACTGCGATGACAGGACTTTATTTGGGTGCCAGAATCATTTACAGTCCCAAACCTAACAGCTGAACCAAAATTTGCCTTTAAAGTTTGCAGAAATATTTCTATTTTTTCCCATTTAATTTGGTCTGAGAGGCATCTGGGTTTCACCTTGGATGTTGACACGGTGAAAACTCAGAGCAGTAAATATCACAAATTTATTCCTGGGAAGGGAGAACACTAAAATAAAAAGAGCTTTGTGGCCACCAGGTGAGTTAAACCTGAGGTAAATGATGGCTTCCTGCACCAAAAACCAATTCACAAAATGTAAACTTTGAATATAAAAGTGAAAAAAAATAAAAATAATAGGAATTATTGAGGTAGGAGTGATGGCAGAGTCTCACCAAGGAAATATTTTGGCTTTTCCGTCACCTTTAAACCAACAAAGCTTTGGATGAAAATGAACTCCTGGCAGTTTGGGAACTCTGCACGTGAAAAGAGGGATTAAATTCCAGAAAAGTGGGAGTTTCCCTATTTCTATCACACATTTCTCAGTTGTAACTTCCTCCCACATCGCTTTTAAATCCCGGGAAAGGCGGGCAGGGGCTGTTCCTGCGCGGATTTTGGACATCAGAGGAGTTTTAAATACGCAGAGAGAGGGAAATTGTCCCTGATGGTAACGCCAGCACCACCCTGGGATGGAACTGATTTCACAGGGAATCTCCTGGGGGAAAGGAATCTTCGGGAAAAAAGAGGGGGAAAAAAAGGAAGAGGGGTGAAGCTGGAGTTTCCAGAGATTGTTGGAAATAAAAGGATTTTGTGGATTGAAAATGCAAAAGCTGGTGAAAAATGTGATTAAATTTGATGCCTGGCAATTGTCACTGGAATAAAAGTGGGAAGGGCTCAGCTGGATGAGTTTTCCACTGCTATGGGATGATGCTCATAAGGAATAGGAATATTATAGATATATATATAAATTTTTAAAAATATAAATAAATTATTATATTATAATAATTATATATAATATATAGTACATATTATATATATTATCTGTAATATTATCTGTAAGATATATAATTATATTATATAATTATACTATTATTTTAGAATATGCTAATTATATAATTAGATATAACTATACTATTATTGTATATTATATATAATATATATTGTATATTATATATAATATAGCATATATATAATATATTTTAATATATATTATATATAATATATATTACATAATAATCTATGTTACACATTATATATTATATAATTATGTAATTATAATATATTATATCATTATATAATAATTATATATGTTTTAATATCTATGAATCATGTTCCTTATGAATATTCATAAGGAATAAATCATGTTCCTTATGAATATTCATAAGGAATGCTCCTGTGAAGTGCATCCAGCTATTCCCACGAAACAGGACAATTCCACTTTGTTGTGTACAAGTGGGAGATGAGATTCTGCTCCTTACAGCAGTTCACAGAGGGATGAAATCATTCATGGATTTATTCTGGAGTAAAAACGGGCTGGAAACAACAATTTGTGCTCTTCCCTGAGTTTTGCTGTCTCAGTCCCGAGGGAATGGAGTGACAGGACAGGGGGGATTGGATTTAAGCTGAAAGTGGGAAGGGTTGGATGGGATTCTGGGAAGGAATTCTTCCCTGTGAAGGTGGGGAGGCTCTGGAGAGGAATTCCCAGAGAAGCTGTGGCTGCCCCTGGAATCCTGGAGATGTCCAAGGACAGGGCTTGGAGCGCCCTGGGATAGCGGGAAGTGTCCAGAGGATGGAATTGGATGAGTTCAAGGTCCCTTCCCACCCAAACCATTCCAGGATTCCACCACAGCTGAGAGGCTCAGCCAAATCTTGGAAAAAATAGGGATCAGATCCTGGGATTTGGATTTCCCCCCATTATTTTTATTGCTATGGCAGGGGTGAGTATTTATGGGAAAAAAAATTAAATCCTTTTTAGTGCCTGAATCCTAAACTGATCCAACCCAGAGCTGTGGTGGGAGAGACAACTCCTGTCCTAAATCCCTCAGCTCCAAAACTTCCCATCTCATCTCCTTCACCTTTTTTTTGGGAATGTGAACAGGAATTCCAGAAGGTATCTCTGCCAATGATCTTTAAGGCCCCTTTCCAACCCAAACCGTTCTACAATTGAGGAAAACTGTGAAATGTTGCTGAAATGGAAACGGGGTCCGCCCGAACAGGAGTCGGTTTTCCCTGGAGAAAGAAAGGTTTGACTCCAGCTCCTCATTCCTGAGGTGACGGGAGGAGCCGCTCCTTACCGCGGAGCCTGGCGGCGCGCTCAGCACATCCAGCAGATCTCTGGGATAGGTTTTGGGAAAAGGGTCCAAGAAGTCACCGAGGGATGGAGAGCGAATGCGCACAGGAGTTCCTCTGCCCGACCTTTCCTCTGGGAAGAGCGGAGATCTGGAACCTGGGGTGGGAAAAAACAATCCTCAGCGAAAATATTCTGAGCATAAGCGGGAAGGAAGGGTCGTTTTCCACCCCTGGAAGTGTCCAAGGCCAGGTTGGATGGGGTTTGGAGCAACCTGGGATAGTGGAAGGTGACCCTGCCCATGGCACTGGATGGGCCTTGGGGTCTCTCCACACAACTCAGTTCTTAAAACCAAAATTATTTTCAATAATTCAAATTATTCCAAAATTGAAAAGGGGAAAAAAAAAAAAATCCATACTTTTATCCTGTCTATAAAATCACATCTAAATATGAAACCAAGCCGTGGAAATAACATTTTAAATATTTTTTGTTTGGCATTTTTTTCTCTGAGGGCTCTGGCATTTCCTGGTTTTCCAGGGAATTTATGGATTCCTCATCCCTGGAAGTGTTCAAGGCCAGCTTGGAGCACCCTGGGAGAGTGGAAGGTGTCGGGGTTGGAACTGGATGGGCTTTAAATTCCCTCCCAACCCAGATCCTTCCAGGATTTTAATAGTTTCAAATCTCTGGATCCCATGGATAAAAGTAAGGAAAGTACAAAACTTTATCTTCTCCAAAAAAATGTTCTACTTCTGCTATTGAAAGTTTTTTAAAAGAACTTATCTATTTTCTCCCAGAATTTTTTTTTTTTTTACTCTGTTCACCAACAAAAGATCTTACCCAGCAGTTCATTTAAAAAAAAAAACAGAATTATAAACCTCTCATAATCTCCCCACAACCAATCTTCCCCCTGCTCCAATCTCACTAAAAAAGTCCCTTTTAAAATCAACCTTGGGGCAAGGTTTGGAAAAGGAATTATTTCCCACAGTCCATGAGAAGAGAGGATCTCTAGAAATAGGAGAGTTGGACTTATTTAAACACGGATAAATGGGGCTCTAAGTGAATTTAATGGTGTGTAGTAAATTTAAAAGTTATTTTACGAGCAGCAGAATTGCCCAAATCCTGCGGTGTTAATGAAGTTTCTGTAGCGACAAGTCACTCTCTGAAAGAGCTGCTGAGGAATACAAAGTCCTTTAAAGGCGCTTCAGATACTTAAATCTATCTCCAAAAGTACCAGGATCATATAAAAAAATCTTTTTCTTTTCAATCCTCACCCTTTTTTCTTCTTTTCTAATAATCTCTCCAGGGTTTTGGTGGGGTTTGTTGCCTTCGAGACAAAACGTCCCCGGAGATTTTAAGGCAAGAAAATACAATATTATAGCAAATAAAGCAAGGAAATCACCTTTTTCATTTCAGATGAACGTGGAAGTTCTGGAAATTAAAAGAAAATCTACTTAATTTAAGGCTAAATAAGATTTTTCATCCAAGTCCTCACTGCTGCAGCTCTGAGAAGCCACAATGTGTGCAGAAGCTTTTCCTGAGTCCACAGGGAAATTAATATTATTAATTCTTCCAGGATCCAAATTTACATGAAATGATGAACTGATGAATATTGCACTGTATTTTATTACAGTTTTCAGACATTTTGCCCTTTTTTCAGCTACTTTTACTTGCAGCCCTCCCGAGCCACGCAGGCCGTGGATATTGGCTCTGTGTTCCTCGGGGAACTGATTCTCCACCCTGTTCCTACGGATCTAAAATGGAAACAAATCCATAAATGGAGACTCCTGGAGTCAGAGGGAAAAAATTCCTAAAAATGAGCTTCTTTTTCATTCATCTTGCACATCCTCTTTTTACCATAATGCCTTTTTTTTTTTGTTTTTTTATTGTTATTTTTTTTATTCTACTGAAGTTCTTCTCCCTCCCGTTCCCTCTTGGAGCCCATGGATTAATAATCAAATTAATAATTAATAAATAAAAAATAATAATTAATGAATAATTAGACTGTCTGAAAGTTTGGGGGAGATTTGGGGTTCGTTTTTCCGGTGTTAATTTAGGAATTTACATGAGGAGGGTCTGAGGGTGCTTTGTTTGTTCGGCCTGGAGAGGAGGAGCTGAGGGGAGACTCCTCGGGGTCTCTCCAATCTCTGCTCCCTGTGACAGGGACAGGAAACAACCGGAGCTGTGCCAGCTTTAGGTTGGATTTGAGGAAAAATTTTTCCCTCAGAGGCTGCTGGGCACTGTCCAGACTCCCCAGGGAATGGGCACATTCCCAAAACTTCTCCAGGAGCGTTCGGATAACGCTCCCAGAGATGCCCAGGGTGGGATTGTTGGGGTGTCTGTGCCTGGACGATCCTTGTGGGTCCCTTCCCACTCAGGAATTCCATGAAATTTTGCATGGAACCATTCCCTGACCCAAAAAAAAAAGCAGGAATGACAGCAAGCACTTGGATTAGATGGAAGTGGCCATGAGGCTCCAGCCTCGGCTGTTCAGGGGTTAATAAGCTTCTTTCAAACACACCACAGATAATTTGGGAACAGTGGGTCACCCCAGAATCACTTGGAGTGGATTTTTAAGTTGTCTTCTCATCTTATTATCCTGATTTTCCTGCTCCTTGTGCCATCCTGGGGAAAAAAGTGAGATCGTGGTGTCATCCCAGTCTCTTGTTGCTCAAGTTTGGGAGGCAAAAAGTTCAGCCATGAGCACCCCTTACTTGGGATTTATCTGGAATGGGAGATCCAGAGCCCAAAACCATCCTCAGAGGAGTCAGGAAACTCCATCTGAGCACAAAAAAGAGTTGGGAAACCATCCAGAGTCAAAAAACATCCTCAGAGGAGTCAGGAAACTCCCTCTGAACACAAAAAAGAGTCAGGAAAACCATCTAGA
>NC_031773.1:1225805-1227355 GCF_001522545.3 Parus major
TTTTTTTCCCCCCTTGGAACTGATTTTTTTCAGCTGTTTCTTGGACTTGGAGTTTTGTCTCCAAAAAAAAATGAAGCATGATAAAATATGAAATTGAAAATTTTGTGAAAATTTTGTGAAAATTTTGTGAAAATTTTGTGAAAATTTTGTGAAAATTTTGTGAAAATAAAGCAAAGGAACACAGGGGTTTATTCCTAAAACGGAGCGTTTGTTGGATTTTTGTTGGGAAAAAACTGAGTTTGGTTTTTTTTTTTTGTTTTTGTTTTTTTCTCTGTGTTTTATCCCAAATTACTGGCTGGAAGTTGCTCTGCTTTGCTTTCCTGGAGCAAAGGGGAAACGCTGTAAACATTTAATTTAATTTAATTTAAACCAGAACTGAGAGTCAGACCTGCAGCAGCTTCTCCAACTGCAAGTGTAGGGTCAGCAAGATTTTAAATTTTAAAATTGGTGTTGGTCCCTTTACCAGCCCAAGATATACCCTAAATTAAAGGAAATGAGTAATTCTTAATTTTCAGTCTCAGCCCATGGCCCTTAATTAAAATTTCCTTTAATGGCGCTAAATCACTTTTGTTCTGAGCCCTGCAGCAGATAATGGACTCAGCACCTTCTATTTCCACCCATAATTCAAAATTATTGTTTTTTAGAGCTTGCAGGGATACAAAACTATAGTAAATTTAGTAAAATATAAGGTATATTAAATATTATATTAAATATATTAAATTTGTTATAGTAAATTAATATATTAAATACTATATTAATTTCAAATATTATACATTAATAATATATATTATATATTATGTTATATAATGTATAATATAAGTTAATATAATAATATAATATTAATATTATATTAAACTATATATTATTTCTATAATATTATTAGAAGTATATATTAATTTTAACAATATTAATAATATTATTAATAATATATATTATATATTATAATTATATATTATAAATAAATATAATTATACATATTATTAGTATATAAATATGATTATATTCTATATATTATATATTACTATATTAATATAGTAATAATATTAATAATGTCATAATAGTGTTAATATTATTAATAATATTAATATATAAATATTAATCTAATATATAAATTATAAGTATTATAAATTATCTAATTTTACACTAATACAACATATATAATTATATAATCATAAATATATAATAATTAAAATATAGTAAGTTTATGTGGTTGCTTTTTTTAATTTTTAAATTGGTTTGGGAAGAGATTTCTTCAAGAAAAGTGGAAAAAACTTGTTTATTTAATAGGTAAAACACTACTTAGCACCAGAATGAATAATATTAAGTTACAAAATCTTTTGTTGTTTTGAAGAGATGATAAATTTAGAATTTGGGGTTTTTTTTGTGGGTGTTTGCTTTGTTTTTAATTTTTTTTTTGGTGTTGGAAAATGTCATAGTTCAGGTGAGGTTTTTTGGTAATTTCTGGGTGTTATTCACAACTCTGTCAAAACTGAGGGGAAAAAGGAGCTGCAGCTCCTTTATATAATTATATTTAATTATATAAATATTTA
>NC_031773.1:1227468-1229382 GCF_001522545.3 Parus major
CTTGAAAGCATTGCAGTATTAAGTTGTTGCTCATTTCAGAGAGGAAATATTTAATTTTTAGTGCCACCACGCTGCTGTTGTGTTATTTATACATTTGTTGTGTTATTTGTACATTTATTTATGCACATCCAGCAGATGTACATGGATTTCTTTTGGGCCCAAACTCCTCAAGAACAGCAAGGCAGTCAAAGTGAAAATCAGATTTTTGATCACCGGTTTCCCAAACAAAATTATCCTAAAAATTTAAATTTAAATTTAAAATCAGTTTTTGACCAGGTTTTGAGCTAATTTCTTTGTATCACTGTTGTTTTACTCAGCTGAAATATCAGTTTTGTTTTTATTTTGATCACCAGTTTCCCAAACAAAATTATCCTCCTGTAATAAATGAAATTTAAAATCAGCTTTTAACCAGATTTTGACCGAATTTCTTTTTATCTCTGTTGTTTTACTCAGCTGAAAAACTGGTTTTTGTTTATTTTTTGATCACCAGTTTCCCAAACAAAATTATCTTCCTGTATTTTATGAAATTTAAAATCAATTTTTGACCAGGTTTTGACCTAATTTCTTTTTATCTCTGTTGCTTTACTCAGCTAAAAAATCAGTTTTATTTTTGTTTTGATCACCAGTTTCCCAAACAAAATTATCCTCCTGTAATTCATTAAATTTAAAATCAGTTTTTTACCAGGTTTTGCCACATTCCAGGCACTCTCTGGAGCCTCTCATTTTGGAATTTCACCTATTTGGAGCTTATTTTGAAGAAATCATTTGGAAGGAAATTCAGAATGTCTTTCCTTTTTGTTACCTCGCCTAGCTAATAAAAGTTGATAAAAGGAAATGAGAAGTTTAATTAGAAAATTAGCTAAAAAAAAATCAGATTTTGGGGTTCCAAGAGAGGGATTTTAATACTTTTTTTGTGACCCAGTGACAAACCTCTGAGAGGACAGAGTAACCACTCAAAAAAAATTGAAATTTTTGATAGTTCTGCCCCAAATATTGCCCCAAACCCTCTGTGGTTTCATCAGCAAAGGAGAAAAAGGGTTTATTTTGTTTTTGGGGTGATCTGGACTGGTCCTGCTGAAGGGTGGAGATGGGTGGGAATCTTCTGGCTGGAAAGCTGAGGGTGCTGGAATGGGAAGTGCTGGTGATGCTGAAAGTTGAATAAAATAGACAAGAAATTGAAAATTTAAAAACCAGACCAGCAGGAAAAGCTGGAAAAGCCCCCTAAAATCATCCCCCCTGCACTGCCAAGGCCACCAATGTCCCCAAGTGCCACATCCCTCATGTTCCTTGAACAATTCCTGGGGATGGGAACTGTTCCACTCAACCACTGCCCGTTCCAATCCTCTGTTATCCTTTCCAGGAAGGAATTTTTCAGGAAATCCAACCTGAAGACAACTTGAGGCCGTTCCCTCTGGTGCTGTCCCAAATCCCATGAAGAAATGGTGATGCTCACCTCAATTTCCAGGTGGACACAGGCACCCAGCCCCTCCCTGGCTATGGATTCCAGGGTTTCTCTTGCCAGTCCATAGCGGTGGCCGCTGTACTCGTAGGTTGCCAGAAATTCTCCCTGGAATTCGGAACAAGGAGAATGCCAAAGGAAATATTCCAAGGGGAAAAACTTCCTCAAATGAGTGGATCACTTTGGGTTTCTCTGCTTTCTCGCCCTGTTTTGATTTCCTGGTTAAATCAGGATTAATGAGAGAGTCCAAAATCAGCGTTAATGAGGGCACTGAGAGTCCAAAATCAGTGTTAATGAGGGCATCAGAGCCCAAAATCAGTGTTAATGAGGGCATCAGAGCCCAAAATCAGGATTACTGAGTGAAAGCCCAAAATCAGGATTAATGAGGATGGTGAGAGC
The DNA here is from genome assembly GCF_001522545.3 of Parus major. NCBI lineage: Eukaryota > Metazoa > Chordata > Aves > Passeriformes > Paridae > Parus > Parus major. The sequence goes on from NC_031773.1 coordinate 1,229,327, forward strand.
CGAAAATCGGCGTTAATGAGGGCAGTGAGAGCCAAAAATCAGAGTTAATGAGGGCA
>NC_031773.1:1232162-1233089 GCF_001522545.3 Parus major
ATATAATAAAATATATTATATAATGTATATAAATATATAAATTATATAAAACCATATAATTAATTTTTAATCAATTTTATAAATTAATATAATTTATAAATGGATATAAATTTAATTTAATATGAAAATTAAACCAGGCTTGGACAGAGAAGTTGAGTTCACTGTGGGAGCAGGAAAAAAGCTGCAAGGACAGGATTCAGGTACTTACTGCTTTCACCATTTTGTCAAATTCTTCTTGAGAAATGAAATAATAATCGAGTCTGTTCTCTTCCCCAAAATAAGCTGTCCTGGTGGTGTGACAGGGCCTGGGAGATTGATGGGACAATAAAGAAATAACCTGTTTTCAATCCCTGGAACAGCATAGGAAGGGGGGAAAGAGGGAAAACTGGAAATAATTTCATTTTTAAGCAGCAAAGAAATATGAGAAATAGAAAGAGGTGCAAATCACACCCCTAAGGCTGCGTTTTTGAAGGATTAACCCATAAATACAATGAAAAAAGTTAAATGTAACGGGGTATTTTGGCTATAAATCCCTGCCCAGCCCAGGCTGGCCTGAGCTGAGGCTGTCACAGCAGCCTGGGACTGAGAAATGATGAATCCATTTTTTTTCCCCACTTCTGTCAGCTCAGGGGATGATAGAAAGTCAAATCCTAAATGTGGGAAAGGAGCTGGGATGGACTGTGAGGTTAAGAAAGAGCTCAAAAATCCCATTTTTCGACAGATCCCTAATGGGAAGGGGAGGAACAATCCTGAAACTGGGGAAGAAAGTGGGATTGAAAGGCAGGGAAAGTAAAAACCTCAGCTACCTGAGCTTCCCACCAGGATAAAACACTAAAACCCACCAAAAATCCTCAAAAATCCCTGCTAATTAATGCAGGGAACAATTTCAACCAGTTCTCCTTCTGTCTGGAAATCAGATTTTTTTTT
>NC_031773.1:1233674-1258736 GCF_001522545.3 Parus major
AGGTAACAATTTCAGCCTGAAATATTCAGTGGCTCTCCTTCTGTTTGAAAATCAGATTTTTCTCCTCATTTTTGTTTTGCCATTAATGAGGGATAAAAGGCTGGGAAAGGATTTCCCTGCTATCCCATGAGGATAAAATTTAGCCACCAGGGTGAAACACTAAAAACCCCAAAAAACTCTCCCAAAAATTAGATAATTAATGGAGGTAATAATTTGGACTTGAAATATTCACTGGTTCTCGTTCTGTTTGAAAATCAGATTTTTCTCCTCATTTCTGCTTTGCCATTGAGTGGGATAAAAGGCTGGGAAAGGAATTCCCTGCTATCCCATGAGGATAAAATTCAGCCAACAGGGTGAAACACTAAAAACCCACTAAAAAACCCCAAAAAACTCTCCCAAAATTTAGATAATTAATGGAGGAAATAATTTAGGCTTGAAATATTCAGTGGTTCTCGTTCTGTTTGAAAATCAGATTTTTTTCCCTGCCATTTCTGCTCATTTATTCCAGAGAGCTGAGCTGAAAACCTTCAAGAAATTCAGTGTCAGCATCAGAGGGTGGCACTTTTTTCCCAAAAAAAAACCCCACAAAAATGAGAGCAGCGAGTTCCACACAGAATCTGTAAAATTCCCTGATTTTTTCTGGGATCACACAAAACACACCCAGCTCCAAAGGTCACTGCTGAGCACGAGCCAGATGGTTGGAGGGGCCAATTTCCCTCGATTTCCTGCAATTTTTACACATTTCAGCCCTTTTTAATTGCAGGGCCATGTTTACATTCAGACTGCCAGAGTATCTTGCATAAAATCCATTTTTAATGAGCAGAATGGTTGAAATATCAAGCCATAAAACTGCTCAAATCTCCCCTGAATAATTAAAAATACAACTTTGCTTTATGGATGTAATTTTCTGCTCTGTTAAGGTTCTGTCTCTCCCTTTTATTTTATTTTTTTTTCCCTCCCTTCATGGGTGGAAGTTATAGGGAATAAAACACACAATATAAAAATGCTCTTAAAAAACAACAACAAAAAAAAATACCCTGACAGAATGTTTGGAAAAATTCAATTGGAGTTGAATTTGTCATTTTCAAACTATGGGTTTAAAGAAAGGGGGGAAAAAAGGGAATTTTTACAGTGATGTAACAGATTTTTCCCTTAAAAATAAAAATGAATGGATAAATTAGTGCCATAAAAAATGGTGAATAAGGGAATTCAGAGCAAGTTTTTTGGGTTTTTGGGGTTTTTTTTGTGTTTGTTTGGGGTTTTTTGGGGCTTTTTTTTGTTTTTTGGGATTTTTTCTTGTTTTTTCGGGTTTTTTTTGAGAGGGTTTGGTTGTGGTTTTTTGTTTATTTGGGTTTTCTTATGGGGATTTGGATTTTGGGATCTTTTTTGGTTTTTGTTTTGTTTTTTTTTTGTTTTGGTTTTGGTTTTTTGTTTGTTTTGCTTTGTTCTGTGGGCTTTTTGTTTCTTTGGTTTTGGGATTTTTTTGGGTTTTTTTTGTTTGTTTGGGTTTTTCCTGTGTTTTTTTTCTCTTTTGGTTTGTGGGTTTTTTCCATTTCTTGTTTGTTTTGCTTTTTGTTTCTTCACTGTTCACTTTTGAAAAGAAATTCATAATTTAAATATCTTTCCTCCCATTGACTTCAGGCCTTGGCAAGAGAAGAAAATGCAACAAAATTCTTTGGTTTTAACTCATTTCCAAAAATAAAAAACCACCCACAAACCAAACCAGCAACAATTCCATCCTTGATCCTTTGATGTTTATTTTTTTAACCTCAGGAAGCAGAACTTACCCAAATCTGAAGAAATTCTTGAGTTTTTTGCAGATTTTGAGAGAAAGTTCCCTCTTCCCACAGGCCAGAGGGCCCAGTAACACCAGCATGGGGTAGGGGTCATCAGCATCAAGCAAAGTGCTGCAAGAAAGGCAAACCAGAGAGCATTAAATCACCTAAAAATCAAATTTCAGCAGCTTTTTATAAAACTTTCCATACATTTTATCACCCCTTCAACTCATCTCACGTCGTTCGCAGCGCAGACAAAAATTGAGGCGCTCTGAATGTAAAAATAGCAAAAAAAATTTGAATTAAACCCTCTTTTTTGGAAGGAATAATGTTATTTTTACTCTGATCTCACCTGATTTGCAGCCTTTTCTAAAAGGCTGGGGTTTGCTGAGGTTTTTTTTAGAGATGGGAATATTTTAATGAGCAGGATAACTGGAATAAACCTGGAATAAACTCAATCCTACAGATTTTTCCACTCTCCTCGTTGACTTCCATGTCCTGTGCCAGGTGAAAGTGTAAAAATTCTTCAATTAAACATAAAAAAAATCCACTCAGATCCTTAAAACTCCACTCAACAGAAATAAAACCACAATAAAAGTACCACAAAAATACAAAATTCTCCATTTTCTCCACGCTGAGTTGAGGATTAAATTCAGATTTTCCACTTCCAGCTCTAAGTAGGAGAATGAAGAGGATTTCTGCACTTATGAGTGTCCAGCAATTTATTTAGGCAGATAAAAACAGAATTTTAGATTAATTTTTAAATTTTTTCAGATCACTTTTAAATCTCAGGTAGATTTTAAGATTGGGCCACTTGGAAATATGTCATAAATAATTGAAATAATTCCAAATCAGTGATTTTTAAGTAGTTTTAACTAAATTTTGAGTGAAAGAAAACTGCCTCTTTGTCCATTTAATGGGATTTAAAACAGGTGAACACAGACACCTGAAAATAGAATAAATTTATTTTACCATCCCTCCAACAAAGAACTTGTTCTTTAAGAAATAAGGACAACATTCCAATATAATCAAGGAGGAAAAAAATTCCAAAATCATGGCTCTACTCCTATTTCAGGAGCAGCAAAGCATCTCTGTCACCTACCAGAATATATGGATATAATTACCCCAAAAAACTGATTTAGCATGATACATTAAAGGTAAAAATTTGGGAAAAAATTTAAGGTAAAATGAAAAGTAAAACTAAAGGTAAAAATTTAAAAATCTCTGGGAATCTTGTGACAGGGCCTCCCCAGTCCTTAAAATAAAGATTTTTTTTTCCTTCTCCCTGCACAGGACCTGTTCCAGGCATGGAAAATGCAGAATTCCTCTGGCATTTTTCCTTCTAGGAGGAAAAGTTACACCAAATAAATCATCCCTCCACAAGATCATCCTCAAAATTCAAATTCTCTTCAAGAAATTCCCAATTCCCCGTCTCCTCAGGTTCCTGGGATTTGGGATTTCAGCAGGAGAACAGGAGAACATTTCCATAATCCTGTCTTTCATTCCATCACCGCTTCTTGGTTCTCAACAATAAAAGTTTGGGGGTTCCTACAGCTTCTGGAAAAGAGTTTTGGGCTCGTAATTCAAATTTCTTTGTCTTTGTGGGCACTGCTGTGAAAGATTAATAAACTTTTAGTCCAGAAGGGATTGTTTTGATGATCAGAATCATCTTCCCCTCATCCCACTTGGAATTCCCCAAGCTGGTTCCTGTTTCAGGCTTGGGAAATGCAGAATTCCTCTGGCATCTTTCCTTCCACCAGGATGTGTTACACCAAATAAATCATCCCTCCACAAGATCACCCTCAAAATTCAAATTATCTTCAAGAAATTCCCAACTCCCTGTACCCTCAGGTTCCTGGGATTTGGGATTTCAGCAGGAGAACAGGGAGAACATTTCCATAATCTCGTCTTTCATTCCATCACAGCTTCTTGGTTCTCAACACTAAAAGTTTGGGGGTTCCTACAGCTTCTGGAAAAGAGTTTTGGGCTCGTAATTCAAATTTCTTTGTCTTTGTGGGCACTGCTGTGAGATATTAATACATTTTAGGTCCAGAAGGGATTGTTTTGATGAGCAGAATCATCGTCCCCTCATCCCACTTGGAATTCCCCAAGCTGGTTCCTGTTTCTGGCCCGATACCTGAGGTTCCGTGAGATCATATTTGAATTTAAAACCTTCCAGTTGTGGAGAACTCTTGGTTAATTGTTCCAATGAGTAATTATTTTAATTGTCAAGAAGAACCATGCTCTGGGTCTTTCTTTGAATGGGTTTCTCCTCAACAGCCAGGTACCAAAAATCCTCCTGTCCTGGCCCAACAAACTGGAGATTAAATTAAATTTCTGCTCCCCGTGTAGCTGAGCAACATTTTCAAATTTCACCTGGGTGAAAATACCCAAAATATTCACAATATTACAGGTAAAATCACAAACTGAGAACGGGAAGAAAAGGAAATTCAATGTTTTGTGCCTGTGGGGCAGGCAAAAATAGAACTTTTTCCTTTGTTTCCAGGTTTTATTTGTAATAATAAAGATATCACTAACCCAGAATTAATTATAACCTGATGGAGAAAGAGAGATGCAAATGAACTCCCCCGATCTGGTTCCAAAAAGCATTTTTTGGGTGGAAAAGGCAATAATAATTAATTTCATTAATGACTCTGGAGTGCTTTCCAGCTGAGCACGGGCCAACTTTCGAGGCATCATTAACAATTTTTTGGGGCAGTCCCACAAAGGCTGGGCCGATGTTTTTGTGTTTGTGTGCACACTTCCTCTGGCAGAAGGCAGAATTCCTTCTTTCCATCAATCTAAAAATCCACCAAGCAAATATTTAAAGTAAATACTTAAACACAGCCCTGGGGGGAAAAAAAATCCTTAGGGGTTTTGTTGTTTTTTTTTTAAGAAGAAAAATAAGCCAATTTTGTGTTTTTATTTTAGGAAATCTCCAACCTTGCAAAAATAAAAAGATAAATAAAGCTTTGGGGTTTTGTTTTTAAAAGAATTCTCAGAGCTGTTGTCACAACTGGGAAGGCTCCTGTTTTTTGTGGATGATCTCAGAAAACAGTGTCACAATAAAAATACAAATTTCTGAGCTACCAAGTGCTGGATTTTCTATCAGGTTACTCAGTTTTTAATTAATTCAGCACCAAAACGGGGCACAAAGGTTGATCTCAGTGCCCAGCCAATATAACAATAATCCACATATATTTATAGTGTATTCCATCAGATTATGTGGAAGAATTTTCCAAGAATTCCTCAAATATCGTGACACACCAGCAGAGCAGCAAAAATTCCGTTTTTCAGAGGAGAAACGAGATTGGGAGAAGTCACCTGGGAATGATGACACTGGGAAAAGAGCATCCACCTGCCTCTCCCTTCCATGCTTTCCATGGAATCATCTCCTTCTTCTGGTAAAACATGGAAATTTCCCCTTATGAACTCAAAATGTGCCCCAAAGCCCCCAAATAAAATCATTTTATCCCACCAGGATGCATCAGCAGAAGGGGAAGGAGAAGTTTTCCAGCTCTCTGCTGCCTCCAGGGATTTTTCCGGTGCCTTTGGGCATGGGGAGGGATTTTGCATCTCTCCTTTGTGGTGAGAGTGCCCATCTGCTCCAACAGATTGAGGAAAGGCAGCAGAGCTGTGGACAATCTGTCTCAGACTTTAGAGGTGAACGAAGAGCTTCGTTTCGTAATCAATTTGAACCAAATCAGATTTGCCTCGTTTTCGGGCTGCTGGCAGAATCCTGCAGGAGTTCTCCTCGGGAAAAATGTCCCTCTGAACGTGACAAAATTCTGCTTTACTTGAGTGCCACCGTCAGGAGCAGCTGTGAAATGAACTCACCTGTCCAGGACTCTCTGGGGCCGCTGAAAGTTGTACGAAAGGTGAGTCCTGTGATCTTCAGCAGCCACAACTTCTGGAGGAGGGTCCCCTTTATTGACAGCAGCGACCTGTTCCCAAAATTTTGGTTGGGTGGGGGGGAAAAGGAAAGGGAGAAGTGATGGGATTGTTTCCAGCTGCAAAAGGCTTGGCAGATCACCAGGAGTCAGGATGGCTTTGTGCTCCCGAGGGTCAGGAGCAGAAATCTTTCCTGGGGATTGAAGGATGATTTGAGGGATGGATGGAAGGCAGCCAGACACAGCTCACCGTCTTTAATGTATTCGACCTTTTCCTGGGAAGAAAACACGATGCCACATAGGATGCAAGAGGAGTTTTGCTGAGGTTTTAATTACCCGTTCATTTGCATCCTCTCAGTGCTGGTGGAAGGTGCCAAACTCAAATCCTTGGGGACTGAAGCCACTCGTTCATTACAGGACGGGCATTAACAGAGCGAGCAGACCCCTGACAGTGCATTCCTGCCTTTCCTGGGAGGGAGAGCACTCAGACTCCAAGGATTCCCTCCATCCATCCTGTTGGGAGCTCTCCTGACCACTAACGAGTTGTGTATTTTGGGGGTTATTAACGCCACATGCTCAGAAATAATTAAAGAACGACCGAGGCAAAGCCCGTGGGACACGAGACAGAAAATTTCCAATTCCAAATTTCCAATTTCCAATCCCAAAATGAGACCAATCAACCTTTGGAATAACCAAGAGGAGGTTGGATGGGACTCGGATCAAGCTGGGATGGTGGAAGGTGTCCCTGCCCAAGGCAGGGCTTTGAGGTCCCATCCAACCCAAACCCTCCTGGATTCCATGAGAATTTATTTCCCCAGGGAAGTGGTGGGTTCACCAATGCTGGTTGCTTTTTGGGCTGGACATGGATTTGTACTGATTGTGCTTTTCCCAAGAAAGGCTGGAGCAGACAATCCATGAGGTCCTTTCCAGCCTGGAATCCCAGGGCTGTGTGGCAGCCACGCCTGCGTTAGCCAGCGGCGCGGGGAAATCGGAGGGGAAACACCCAGAACTCAGAACTCCACATCCCCACGATTCAGGAGGAGTGAAGTCATTTCATTTTAGCTCTAATTTGCTCTGAATTAGCAGCTGGGAGCACAGTGGGTGCATCCTGGTATCCTGAAGGAAGCTCAGGAACTCCTTTTTCTGCAAGAGATATTTATTCTCCATGGTGAGTTGGACAAGCAGGAATTCTACTTCCATTCCATTCCAGTGACATTCCTGATCTAACCCACATTCCTGTACATCCATTTTGTGTTAGACAGAGAGCTGCTGCCTCCAAATTCAGTTTGGCAAGAGAATTCTTGAGGTTAGAGGAGGCATCCTAAGATAACACGAGGAGAGGATTTTGTGAAACAACTTTTATCACTCAGAAGTGAAATGCTGGTCAAAACCAGTCCCTCAGGTTCACTTTTACAGCCCATAGAGAAGGAAAAATTTCACTGATATATTCAAAATTGCATTGAGATGAAAACAGGTTGGCACATAAAGAATAAGATCAACATCTTGGGCAGCTGGGGAAAATTGCACTCTGGTATCATTATCATCTGTGTGTTCAGGATGGAGAGAGCCTGGCACTAAACAAAAACCCCCAAATTTATACAGATAAAATTGGGAGTGATGGATTCCCTGAAAGGATGGCTTTGAAAGGATAATTCCCTGAAATACAGCAGCTCCAGCATGGCTTGGGCCCACCACAGACACCAAAATCCACCACAGCAGGGAAAGGTTTCCAATCCAACAGAATTTTGGCTAAGTGGGATTTTGGGGGAGGAGGTTTGCTACAACTGCAAGCCTGGATTTTATGTTCTTTATTTAGAAAACTTCCGGAATTAAATGGTGTTTGCTTACCTTTTCTTCCACAGAAACCTCCTTGAGATCCAGTTCTGTGACTTGGAGCAACATGAAAATCGCCGAGAGCCAGTAACCTTCCTCTTCCTGAGGGAAAAATTTTCCATTTTGACAGAAAATACTTAATTTAATCCAGCCAATACTTAATTCCAATCGGTTAAAATTAAATTTGCCTTAATACATTGGAAAATAAAAGGTTTTTTACCGTGAAAGGTGTCAAGACACTGCCCAAACTGACCCTTCATGAGCTCAGCTGCTGCAGCAAGAGCTGAGTTCTTCAAAAGCTTGTAACCATAATATTCAAAATGCCAAGATGGGAATTTAAAAATGGAAAGGGATCTGATCAGACTTTGCTTAGGAGAAGGACATCTCAGCAGAAAAAGCCTTTCAGATGATGGAAAACCAGGAACAGTCTATTTCAGGTACTTTTTCCTGCTAATTTCATCATGTGCCACACAGACCAGCCTCACAAAAGCCAATAAAAACCTGGCAATTACAAGAAAAAAAATTAAACTCTTAATATTTTCTTCTTTCTGGCATTGGGAATGACTGTAAAGTTCACACAAAAATTAGAAATCACAAGAATTGGGATAGAACCATCTTGGATCACTCAAGACAAATGACCTGTCCTCTTCTAGAGGCAGAAATTGGGGCTAAAAGGATTCAAACCACCACGTTTAGGTTCTCATTTTTGATTCTTTCTTACCTGCAGAGGGTTTTTTAGAAGATTTAAAACCCTGAGGAGAGGCAGATCTTCAATCCATTTAAGCTCACTCAGCTCAGCCACCTGAGCAGGGACAGAAACCGAGCGTAAATCAGCAGCAACACAACCCGTGAGAACAGCGCGGGGAAAATGAAGTGTTTTAATGCCTGCTCTTCAAATCTGGGCATTAAAAAAAATTATTATAAATCACAAAAGGGGTTTACATGTTAACTGCACTCCATGAGGCACAAAAGGAGACAACCTGGCTCTTAGCTGGAGCAGCAGGATAATCCACACAGTAATTTCCAAGCACCTGCATTTTCCCAGTTCTTTCAAATGTCAAGCCCTAAAGCATTTGGCTTTTAATGTGCTGATGGGCTTAAGTGAGGCAATTGTGCAGTTAAATTCATGCTCTGGCTGGATAGTTTAAAAAATAAAAATAAAAAAAAAAAAAATCCATCTAAGAGTTTCTTTTCACTGAAGTTCAAGTTTGTCCTATAGAACTTGCAGCACTTGGCTAAAAAGGACCAGGATTTTTGTCCTTGGGTGTGTCCAGAGGGAAAAATGAGGGGGTCCAGAGGGTCCAGGTTGTTTGGGGTCTCATCTGTGCACAAAGGAAAGCTGGGCACTCAGTTATGGGGGTGAATCAAGGTTTGTGTGGCCCAAGCAAACCTGGTTTTCTTGGTTTGGGGAGAATGTGGAATGGGTTGGGTTGGAATGACCTTCAAACCCACCCAGTGCCACCCCATCCATGGGCAGGGACACCTCCCACCGTCCCAGGCTGCTCCAGCCTGGTCTTGGATGCTCCCAGGAATCCAGGGGAAGCCACAGCACCTCTGGGAATTCCATTTCAGGACCTCCCCCCCACAATTCCAGCCAGGAATTCCTTCCCCAATTCCAATCTAAATCTCTCCTCTTTTGGTGTAAAACCATTCCCTTTTCTCCTGCCTGTATTTTTTCCATGTAAAAAGCCTCTCTCCATCTCTTTCACAGCCCCTTTTAAATCCTGAAAACCCAACTGAACCAAAAAGATTCCAGATTCTCCCTAATTTATACTCGATCCTTTTAAAGTGTCTAAAAACATAAACCTCCACCACAGCCTACTCAAAACTCACTTTGAGGTAAGAATAACCCCACCCAGGAGAGTTTTCACAAAGTTAAATGTGATTTTAGTGGATTTCTTAAATAAATCCCAGGATTCCAACCATCAACAGCTGAAAATCACTGAATGTTTACAAAGGACATTTGCAGCTAAACCTGTTTTGCCCATTTTTTGAAATCCCAAGAATTTAAGATCATCCTGAGTGAGCTGAAGTAACTCCACGTGTTAATCAATTAAAACTCCCCTTTAGATTACCCTTCAGAAAGAAACATACAAAAAAAGGTGACTCATTAAACAGTTTAAATGACATCATTCAAAGAGGCAAGTTTTGATGAGGTGAAATTAAGAGTTTTTATGTGCTGTGAAGAACAGTGGAAAATAAATAAGGCAGTGGAAGTGGTGTTATTAATGTTAATAACAACCACACCATTAGAGAGTTTCCTGTCTGCTGCAATTCAGGTACCTTTAAATGTCAACCTAAACACAGGGAGAAAAAGAATCCACAGTGACTTGAATTAAATCTTCTTTCTAGGGGGGAAAAAATGACAGAAAATGTTTTGCTGCTGCTTTATATTTTTATTTTTTAGATTATCTCTTTTTTCACAAGTCTTTGACGTCAGAGTGATTCACAAATTGATTTTTTTTTTCAGTTAAAGATGCTGGAAGATCAATATCAAAATTACTGTGGATATTTGGTTTGGCATTCAAAATTCAAATGAGTTGATGGTGCCATTGTACTTCCAGTACAGAAAATTGTGCTGCGTAACAAAATCCACTTTTTAACAGAGTTCTTGCAGTTCTGCCTTGCAGGGAGTTTCCAGCTGAGAGCACAGAAGAATCTGAGGTCATAAAATTGAGCTGAGAGATATTAACCATCCCCCCTGAGGCCTGGCAGCAGCAGAGCTGTGGTGTAAGTAAAGATCCTCTGGAATAATCCAGCTGGAAAAGCTGCAAACTCATCCCTGTCTGACCCAGCCAGGGGAGCACTGGGAATTCTCAAAGTGTGAGAGCGCTAAAGTGGGACCTGAGAGGAGAGAAACCCACCTAAAATATTAAATAAGGGCTGAGAGGACACCAGGAATCCATGTGGGAAACAGCAAAAGAAAATATCTTGTCTTTTCTAATATTCATTTCTTGCAGTGCTGGGTGATTTTTTGGAGCCCTTCAAGGAGCTGAGTGCTAAAAAATTAAAATATTCTGGGTTGTTGTAAGAGGCTGAGCTCAGCCTGGTACCTGGTTATCCTCCAGGTTGATCACCTCCAGTAGATTGTGCTCCTCCAAGCCTTGCAGACTGTTGATTTTATTCTTGGACAGATCCACCCTCTGCAGAGCTTTCAAGGTCTTCAGCCCATTCACCTTCTCAATCTGGTTAAAGCTCTAAGAGGAAAATAAAAATCAAAAATGAAAGCAGAGAAACTGTAAATAAACCTCTATGGAAAACAACATTCCTGAGGGGGGAAAAAAAAAAAGTTATTTGTTGGATTTGAGGGTTCTTTGTCATGGAGAATCCTGTCACAAGTAGGCCTTTATGGATTAGCCTCCTGATGTGTTACGTTCCTGCTAATAAACCTCTATGGAAAACAACATTTCTGAGGGGAAAAAAGAGCTATTTGTTGGATTTTAGGGTCCTTTCTGGTGGAGAATCCTGTCACATATAGGCCTTTCTGCATTAGCCTCATGCACATCCTGATATGTCACACTCCTGCTCATGGAAATAAAGGAATCAGCTCTCTCCTGATTAGCTTATCTCCAACTCACCTTGAAGAGACAACAGCAATAAAAAGAGCTCTGACATTTTTTAAAAGCTGATCTTGGCCCAAGAACACTCTTGTCACCATCCACCTCAAAATTTAGAACACAGAGATGCATGGAAAATTATGGAATATATATACATAAATACATTGAATTTCCCTCTGTAATCATGGCTCTATTTACACTTGTGATTACAGAATAAATAATGAAAAAATTAAGGTAGGATGGAGAGGAGAGAGGCTGAGGGTTGGGAATGTTCCCCTGGAGAGGAGAAGGATCCAGGGAGAGCTTCCAGCACATTCCAGGGCCTGGAGGGGCTCCAGGAGAGCTGGAGAGGGCTTGGGGCCAGGGCTTGGGGGGCCGGGCCCCGGGGATTGGTTTCCCTTGCCGGGGGCCGGGGTTGGTTGGGTTTTGGGGAGGGATTTCTTGCTTGGGTTGGATTTCCCGGGGCGGCCCTTGGTTCTTTGGATTTCCCAGGGCCGGTTTGGCCGGGGTTTGGGGCGGCTTGGGTTGTTGGGGGTTTTCCTTGCCATGGATGGGGTGGAATTGGATGATCTTTATGGTCCCCTCCAGCCCAATCCTTTCATGATTCCACAATCCTCTGATACAAAAATCTCTCTGGAATATGTAAATCCATGTTTATGAACATTAAGTAAAGGCTCCATTCACTGTCAGGGACAGCACAGAAATGTTTAAAAAATATTTTTTTTAAAAAAAAACCCCCTATTTTCCTGTAAATTCTTCCAGACTTTCCCACATGAAACGCCCCAAAGTTTTGAGAACACATAACCACCCCTCAGAGTTATTTCAAACGAGGCCCTGATTTCTCACTGGCCTCCAGATGGTTTCGTTCCTCAGGGCCCCACAAATCATTTCTGCCACAAACTCCAAGCAGGGAAAACAATTCCTTGCTCATCCCTGTCCCAGTGGCCACACACTCCCAGATGGCCTCACCACAGGATTCCTCCTCCATAACCTTGCAAATTTTATTTTGCCATCAGCCTCATCTTATGCTAAAAGCTTGGAAGCCTCATCTTCTATTAATAAATATTTAGGAACTGTTGAAATAAATAAGCCAGCTGACTCTAATGTTAATCCAGTTGTCTGTCCTTGACATTTTTCCTGACTTTTAAATGTTTAATTAGGTTATTAATAGCGTGGAGGCTCCCTCTCTGTTCCTGAGCTTCGTTAGACCTCTGGTTAATCGGGTGCAGCTCAGAGCTGGAGCTGCAAAATGCTGAGCCAGAGGTGCAGAGAAAATTCTGTGAACAAAAAGGATTTGGGGATAGATCCTTTAAAAGCAGAAAATTCCTAAGAGTCCAGTTCGTTGAGCTGTGCTTCTCATTTTAATTTTTTCCCTGCAAACATGAGTGGGATAAAGGGGGTTTTGGTACAGCAAGGCAGAATTTACAAGTTTTGAAGTCTTCTTCCCAAACTTCAGAACTTTCTATTCTTTTCAGCCTAAAAAGCTCAAGGGGAAATGGGAGAGAAAGATGAATCGCTGGGAAGAGAGGGGATAAAAATAACAATTAAAAAAAAACCAAAAAAACCCCTGCATTTTATTCCAATTAGCCAAAGAAAATGCTCTGCTAAAATCAATTTCCATAATTTCCACATGGCTAATTAAAAAAGACGATCAGTGTTATCAATAGTGATGTCAGCACCTAAGAACCCCAAATGAGGATTGTGTCCATATTTAATAAGATTTAATTGTTATCAATCTCCCTACATTGGACAGAGCAGATTCCCAAGGGAATTCCTGTTAGACCTTTAAACAAACCAGGACATCAGCAGTGAAGGGACTTGCTGTGGCTCAAATTTAGAGAAAAGAGCTTCAAAGTATTTAGAAAAAAAAGATCCTCACACTCCTGGAGCTCCTTTCAGAACATTTCGATGGGATTTGGCCAATCTGAGTTAATCTTCCCCACTAAAATGAGAACAAATTCCAATTTATTGCCACTGAGGGAATCACTGAGAGCTCCTGGAGGTATCATAGATCTGAAATATAATTTTATTAACACTATTTGAATATATTATTCAAAACATGCTAAATGTGAACACCTTCCCTGAATATTGCAGCAGCCAAGGGCCAATCTCAGTTGGTATTTTCTATATCCATTTCTACAGAACACAAGAAAAACCTTTAAATTTTTAAAAAGGATTGGAAAAGAATATTTCTATTCTTGATAAGGGATTAATTCACTTCACTTCAAATATTTATGTGGGTGCTTAAAACTAATCTAGCCAATAGGAGCTCTGTATAGTTTTTTTTGGCTTATTTTTTAAGTCCCACTAAATATTTTTCACTTCTTATTACAAAAAAAAGCTGTTTAAAAGCAGCCTGTTGTTTTGAGAGCAACTGGGTTGCATCAAAAATAGGTTTGGGTTGTGTTTCTGTGCAACATTTGTATTATTAATTAAAAAAAAAAACAAAAAAAAGAGCAATATTGCAGAGACCTCTGGGAATTTGTTCTGTAATTATCTTCATTAAGGTATTGATATATTGATATATTGATAAGAGGCAGGAAAACCATCAGGAATTATTTCTTTCTTACCAGGTTGAGGATTCTGATGGGCAAATTCTCCAGGCCCTGGATGGTGGTGAGTCTGTTGTGTGACAAACCCAGCTGGCCCAGGCTGTGACACTTCTCCAGCCCTTGGATCTCCTCAATCTCGTTAACTGTGCAGAGCTCTCAGGAAAAAAACAAAGAGCTGAAGGTAAAACCTGAGTGGTAATTAGGGGATAAATTAACAAACTGAGTTGGATTTGATGGTGTGGGGAGCTGGGCAGGAGAGGGCTCATCCTGAAGGGGTTTAAATCCCATTGCTCAGAGCATTCTGCAGAAATTATTCAATAATTTATAATTTTATGGGGTTATTCCACTCTAAATTATACCTGTTTTGTCTTGGCCATCTGTCCTGAGAGGACATTTTATGTTTATTTTTTAATGTTTATTTTATGGGGTTTTTTATGTTTATTTTCTGTTTATTTTAATTTTATTTAAAAAAATATTTTATTAATACTTTTATTATTTTATATTATTTATATTGTATTATATTATATTATATTATATTATTTTCATTGTATTATATTATATTTATTTCATTATGCTATGTTATATTATATTATATTATATTATATTATATTATATTATATTATATTATGTGTTATGTTATGTTTTGTTATGTTATATTATTTTTATAAATTTTATTTTAATATTTAATATTTATTTTATATTATTTCATATTATTTCTTTTATTTTAAATTAACATTACAGTTAAAAACAGCGGTACAAGTAATCAGAATTCCTCCCAGCAAACTTCAGCATTAACAGAACTCCTCAAATTCCTTAAACAAAGAACCTTAAACAACAAATCCAGCTCCAATTTCTCCTTTAAATGGATGAAGTGAGAGGAATCTGCCCAAAATCAGGTAAAACCCTGCCCCAGGTGTCGGAGTCTGAGACACAAATTCCCCAAAGGATACAATCCAGCAGGAGTTTGGTGAGTGAGTGATATGCTGACAAATCTTGCATTTTTGGGATTTGATTGTGTGAAAAATCTACTTCCTAAAGGAAAAAAAAAAAAAAAAGAGAGGAATTTGGGGTTATTTTTTCAGCACTTCACTCTGGCTGGGAGTTTGCTGAGTGTTCCACCTTCCCACCATATGCAGGGGTTCAGTGGGGAAGAAAATAAAAGGCATAAATAAAATACAAATAAATAAACAAAAATACAAATAAAATACTCATAAATATAAATATAAATATAAATATAAATATAAATATAAATATAAATATAAATATAAATATAAATATAAGGCATAAATAAAAGACAGACCCAAATGAACTTGGAAAAGCAAAATGGAAAAGGAAAATGTGAACTGAGGTAAGAAAGAAGGATAAAAATTGACTTTTGCCTATGCTCAAACACATCTAACTTAGATTCAGAAAATGGTTTTGGGTTTAAACCTTTAAAATGTTGGTTTTTTTGCAGACTTACCTTGAGGTTTTTAGGTGCTTTGAAACTGAAATACGTGGTCAGTTTGTTTTTGGAAGCATTCAGCTCTACTAAATAAGGCATGTGACTGATACAGGAAAGATCTAGAAATGAAACAAAATGTCAAATCCTCTGCCTGAATGCAAAGATCATCACGGCAAAATGTGATAATTACATCCTGTAGCAATTAAGAGTCAATTTGGAGCTGCACACTCAGAAAGTGATGCCTAAAATGCAGAAATCAGATACATTAACACCTTCTCCTAGAGGAAACAAAAAAAAAAAATGGTTTATAAACCACAAAGAATAAATATCTGAGTTGGACATTTAATTTTCATTATGCCAGCCTTTAAGGAAGAAATTATTTTTATATTCTATCCACCTCTAGAAGGACAGATTCACTCTGTCCTGAGTTATCAATTAGTGGAGAAAAGCATTTAGGCCACGACTGAGGAGTAAATGAGTGGTTGCTATGGAAAAGTCCCTGCTCTGTTCATATCTGGCCTCCACAGGAAAAAAAAAACTCTTATTAAAATGAGCTGCTTCACAAAAGTGCTGCTATTCTTGGACTCAAACTCCTCAAGTGAAAGGAACTCGAGAGAAATAATGTGGCTGCCCCACCACTGCTTATTCCACTTGATGTTAAATGTGAAGTAAAAAAAAAAATGAGGGAGAGGGAAGGAGCAGCTGATGGAGTTTAATCCCAGTCTCCATTTGGCAGCTTTCTAAATGTAAAAAAAACAAATGTGATTTTTTTTTTTACCTTTTGTCACCCATGGAAAACCTCAACAAGGGAAAACTCAAGGCTGGGAAAACCAAACCAAGCATAACTTGAATATTCTGCCACCTGCACACGTCAAATCTCCACCTTCACCTTGACATATCTGCTGGGATTTTATCTCTGGGTAATAAAATGAGAGTTTAAGCTCCACTTTCCCACTGATAAACATATGCTGGTCTTAATGAGCCGTGGATATTTTGGGTGTTTTAGAGGAGATCAAGCCTGGCTCTCTGGAATGTTTGACACCACTGAAATGTCAGCCAGGCTTTGTGACACTGAAGCTCCGTGGTCCAGTGCACTTCTCATCTGAAACAGTTTCACAACCCAAGAATTTGTAGTTTATTTACTCCATACCATTAATTTTATTGGAGGAAAGCTCCATTTTCTGCAGGTGAATGTATCCAGAGAGAATGCTGATGTCACTCAGCTCTCGACCCTGGAAAAAGGAAAGGAAGGGATTTTAATCATGATTTTAATAACTGGCTGTGTAAACTTGCACATTGGAGAGGAGCCCCAAGGTCCCTCCAGCTGCAGCAGCAGAACAAGGTGACATCTACACAAAGTGATGCTGGAGCAGCCAGAAATGGAGAAAATGCCAAAAAAAAAAAAGACTTTGAAACAACAAAAAGAGAGCTGCAGCCAGGAAAAACACCAGGAAAGCAAAGCTGTGTGGAAAAGAGAGGAACAGCAGAGAACTTTGAAAAGACACAACCACTTTAACCTCCTGAACACAGCATTTCCAGGTGTTTTACACATTCCTCCACTTTTTTCCCTCCAGCTGACTGGAGCAGGAAGATACATTTTTCACACCTGAGGACTGGATCAAAAAATCTCACTGCTGATGTTACTACATGAAAAAAAAACCAAACCTCTGGCAGTCAACAGGAGAATCTCTGAGTCTTATCAAAAACCCTGTACATGAAACAGGCAGAGACAAAAATCTGCCTCTTGGCATTTTTATTTTTTTTTTAACAAGGCCAACTATCTGCTGTTGAAAAAAGGAAATATTTGTGCAGAAATGTGCCTTAAACTGACGTTTTTTGCTTCTACTTACTGGAAGTGACAGATGAAGATAAGCATATTCAGTCCCAGGGGCTGAGTAGCCCAAGGTGTGGAGTCCCTCAGCGGCGGTGTCTTCATCCAACACCCCCTTCAGCCGCTCCTAAAAACACCAGGAACGGGGAAAAATGGATTAAGGGGAGATTCATGAAGGGAAATTCCACACTTGGGGGAATCCAGAGGCGTTCCAGTGGGAGCAGGGTTGATAATTCAATCTCAATCTCAATCAAATCAAGCTCAATCAAGCGCTGCTTCCGGTGCTTCACCACCCCACTACAAAAAATGATTATTAGGGGAAAAAAACGATTATTAGGGAAAAAACCCTGCCCTCCAAACAGCTAAACAGAAACGTGGCACGTGGCAGCTCCATCCATTTGAGAAGGCTCATCAGGTTTTTGCTGGGATGTTTAATTTTTCCCTCCTGGATGAAGCACAGGACCCGTTCCCCAGGATGTTGAGCCACGCAGCTCACACTGATTACAGATTTTAATGTGTATTAACAGGGTGCTGCACCCCAAAATGCACATTACTGGAAGCCCTTTCTGTTTGTTTGGTGTGAAAAATGAGGTTCATGTATTTTTTATATAAAATTTTAAAAGTTTAATAGAAAGGCAGTTAGGAGATAGAAATAAAGTGAAATATACAAATACGGCCAGGTGCCTCAGCATTCAGCTGACAAAGGATTGTCCCTTAAAAACAGAACCCTATTACATATTTACAAATTCTCATGAGTAATTCAAACATTTCTCTTAAGTTTCAGATGTTTCTTTGTTTAGTTTTAACTCCCCCCCTTCCCAACAGATCAATCTTCTCTCTTCAGCCTCACACTCTGTGGTAACAGAGGTGAAATAAATTCCTCCCCTGGAACACTGGTGTTATTGATACATTTTATATTGTTGGCTTTTTGCAAATACTAAAATAAATGTTATGTGTATAAGAATGAGAAATTTTGTTGCATTAATATAGTTTCCTTTATTTCTGTTATTGACGAAATTTAGAAATAGTAGTGTAATACATATATGTTAGGTTATGGTATAGTATTAAAATAAAAACTGTCTTTGTTTGTATAACCCAAAGACTGAGGAAAAAAAAAAAGTAGCGAGAGAACTCCTGCATGTGAAAATTATCTTATCCAGATGAAGACAGCAGTGACCAGAACTCTGGGGTGAGGAATTTATTGCATTTCTGGTATCAGAGAATGTAAATCTCAATGGCACCAAGAAGATTGATCTACTGGGAAGGAGGCAAGAGAAAACTAAACAGAAGAACACCAAAGATCCTAAGAAGAATGTATGAATATGTGTGAGAATTTATGGATATGCAGTAGGGTTCTGTTTTTAAGGGACAATCCTTTGTCACTAAGGTGTGCTCTCTTGGCTGAATGCAGAGACACCCGGCTGTATCTGTATACTTTATTTTTTTCTCCTAATTGCTTTTTTTTTTTTATTAAACTTTTAAATTCTATAAAAATGATGTGAACCTTGTTTTTCACACTGGTCACTGCTGTCTTCATCTGGATAAAATAATCTAAGAATGCAGGGCGTCTCTGGCTGTCTTTTCAATCTCTGGTTTATATAAACAAAAGCAGTTTTTGCTTTAATATCATGTTATAGCCTAACATATACATGTATTATACCACTATTTCTAAGTTTCATCAATAACAGAGTAAATTATATTAATATAACGAAGCTTCCTAACCTTACACATGTAACATTCATTTTAATATCTGCAAAAGGCCAATAATATAATTTGTATCTATAACATTTGGCATGAGCAGCTCAGCGCTGCTCCTGAGAGGAGAAATCTTTGCCAAAGAGGCTGCTTTGACAGATGGCACTAATGAACCACGGCGTGGCTTTAATGAGAAAATCAGCCAATGGTTTGTGAAATTCCCACGAGCTCGGAGGAGCCACAAGACAATTGCTAACCCAGGGACCGAGAAAAATAATGGAATCGCCTAAATTACAGCACCTACGTGTTTTTATTTTATTCTGCACGGGGGAGCGCAGAATAATTTCCACAAGGCAAAGTTATCAGGTGATATTTTGTGGTGTTGGGACTTCAAGCCCAGCAGGGAAGGGAGAGAAAATCCACACGTGTCCATGGGGCTTAGTGAAGCTCAGGGCTGGGAATTTCAAGAGGAAATGGGGTTAATTTGGCCATACATGTGCCAATTTATCTTATATGGCCAGGAGACTTGGCAGTGCTGGGTTAGTGGATGGAATTGACAATCTTCAAAGGTATTTTTTCCAACTTAATTGATTTTGTGAGCGAGAGGGACCATCCAGAAGTACCCTGGACGCCACGGGGATGGAAGGGACCCTAAACAAGGCAGAAATGAGAGGTGAGTGGGACACAAACCAAATTACCTGATGCTCCCATTCCCTCCCCCTTCTTTCCCCACATCTACACTGAGTGATGAGGGGAATAAGGGCAGTTCCCCCACAAGCACACACCCCTCCCCAAACAGCTGGGGAGCCCCGGGTTGAACCTCTGAGCGCTCTGACTCTTCCTCTTCGCCGTCCTCCTCCTGCTCATCCTCGCCGTGAGGCGGGCCGGGCTGGGGCTGCTCCTCGGGGAACCCCTGAGTGAGGGGCTGCGGCGGCTCGTGAGAAGGAGGAAGCGGCTCCCCGAGGATGCCTTCTCCCCCGTTCTGCTCGCCGCCCGCCATGAGCTGTAATAAGGAAGGAGCAGACAGAGGGAACTCCGCTATCGGTCCCGTCCCCGCTCAGGCCAGGCGGCCGCCATTTGTTTACTGGTTGCCATGGAGATGCCTCAGAGGGCGGCAATTCGCGCCAACCGCTCAACCAGCCAATAGGAGCGCAGAGCCTGCAGCAGTGCAGCATGGGAATTGTAGTTCTCAGCGCGGTGCTCACTCGCGGTGCCTGCCAAGCCGCGGAGCATCTTGGGAGTTGTAGTTCGCCTCCCTGAAGCGGCCATTGGCCTCACTCCCGCCTCGAGGTGCAGAACAAGCATATAAATGATATAAATATATCAATTTAAGGAGATAAAGAGGCGCACAAAGACTCTCTGGCGATAGAGCCTTTACTGCTGCCTCAGTATTTGGAGGGAGACCGAAGAGTTTATTCTACAAGCCCGATTTGCACGGTCCCTAGGATGCTGCCTGTAACATACGACTGTTCTATCCCATTGGGAAGGGCCGAAAATAGCATAAAAGAGGGATTTCAGGGCGAAAAGATTGAAGGGGGAGACACCTCCTCTTGTTAGGAATCAGTAAATGACTATATCTTCTCCTGCCTGAAGAGATGAGTGAGTTTTGTGCCGCCAATTGCACTGGGGGGACCTGGGAATATTAATTTTATATATATATATATACATACATATGTATACAATCATAAACATAAATATAATCTCTGGTACTATACTTTCTGTCACAACACACCATTAATGCTCCATAGTTGGTGGTGAACTACTGTTTTTCCTTAAGAAAAAGGCACAATTTCAGAACTGATGGAAAAAAAAAATCTATATAATTTTGCCAATTTTTTGGGAAATAATAAGAGATGAGACTCACAGCAGGGGAAAGAAAAACTACAGCTTTTGAGATATCTTTGTGTGTTGTTCTGTTTTTATATCAAGTGTCTCTCACCGACACCAACCTGCTCCTAATTCAAATTTGACATAAAAGATGTTAAAGATATTTGAGTTTTCAGGTCTAACATCCACCTTCTCTTATTTTTTTTTTTTTTAACATTGCAGAATGGGGTAAAATGAGAATGAAAATAAAGGAAAATAAAGGGAAAAAGGAGGAGATGTCTCCAAATACAAGTCCTTGCAAGATAAACGAGGGGAAAGAACTTATCCATGAGGTGAAACAATTTAACTTTGGGGATGGGGTTATTGCAGTGAATTTCCATTGTTGGTAAAGTGACAAAGTCTTTGAAGGAGGTGGTTTATTGCTAAGAAAAAAATGGAGAGGGAGAGATAAAAACTCCTTATGGACATTACTCACTGACTTTTATCTCTGCGCTTCAGGGAAACATTATGATAAGTACAATAAAGCCACCCCAAATTACATCCTTTTATTATCTTGCTGGTCATAAATGTTAAAACCCTTAATGGGATTTATTTCTTTTCCACTGAGTGCTCCCACAGCCCCCGGCACCGACGGCTCTGCTCCGGCTGCTCCGGGGATGAGCAACAAAGGGAAAGGCTGGAGAGCTCAGAAAGGACAGAAAACGCTGGAAGGGAAGGGGGAGCCCTGTCTGGGAGTGGGGTTTGGGGTTTGTTGTGACCCAGGAGAACAATTCTGGATCAGCAGAGCTGCAAAGCCAGGAGCTGCTCAAGGGCAGAGATTTGTTTGCTCCCTGTCGTCCTGCTGTGGTTGTTCCAAGCTCTCCGGGATGTTCTCCTTCCCAAACCCTGCTGGTTTATAGGCCACATCTGCAAACTGCAGGATCATCACCCCCTGCTTTGCTCCTGCACCAGGAATTGGGCCTGGTGGGGCACAGAGGGGTGAGGTGTTTCCCCAAATATTCCGTCTCATTTTGAATTTCAAGCACTGCTTGGCTGTGGTGTGAAACGTTTCCCAAATTCTCCTGGCTCTGGAACAGCAAACACTGACTGACCATTAAAAATAACCCCAAAAGCCAGAGCAGAAGCTGTAAATCTGCAGTTATCGTCCTCATAAAACCTCCCCACTATTGACAGAGGGAGCACTTCCTGCTCGGGAGTGTTAATGGCAAACACTGGCCTTAAATACATTGATTTATTGTTCAATTATTAAAACAATCAGCTCCCAAATCCGTGCCACATGCAAAGCAGATTTATGGGCAGCCCTCTGCACTTGTTAAAGCCCCACACAAATTCACTCAGTGGTTCACCAGGAAGCTCCAGGCAATAAAAGGACCCAGCTGGGTGTAGGGAAGAGGAGGAGAAGGAAACTCCAAATGCTCCTGAGTAGGAAGAGAAGTGAGTTTGGAAAGCAGGCAACTTAAATCCCATTAAACTCAGCTTTGTAGGTCCAGCTTTCATGGTGGTGGGGCAGAGGTGGGAATTTATTTGACACCTTTCCCAGGGCTGTGTGTCCTGGGATTCCTGCTGGGAGCACATCCAAGCTCCTTAAATCAGTTCCCTGCAGGTAATGGCTGGGGTTTACTCATTTCCCCACAATCTTCTTGTGTTTCTTGCTGAACCTTCCCAAAATTTTGCACTGGGGGCTGAAGACAGGAGTGTCTGTGTCACATCAGAGGTGGCTGCCTGGAATGTGGAGAAGGCCCCATGTGGGGACAGCTGCCAGCACCCTGCAGGGATCTGGAAAGCCTTGGGTCAATGGTCAAGAGTGGCCAATGGCCAATGGGCTTGGGACATCACAGAGTTGTTGGAAAAAGACTGCAAAGGTCATTGAGTCCAACAGTTCCCAGCACTGCCAGGGCCACCAGTGACCCATGTCCCCAAGTGCCACCTCCACATGGATTTTAAATCCCTCCAGGGATGGGGATTCCCATCCTGGCAGCTGTGCCAGGGCTGGACAGCCCTTTTCAGGAAGATTTTTTAACCCGATATCCACCCTGAGCCCAGCCTGAGGCCGTTCCCTCTCCTCCTGTCCCTGTTCCTGAGAGCAGAGCCCGACCCCCCGGCTGTCCCCTCCTGGCAGGGAGTTGTGCAGAGCCAGAAATTCCCCCTGATCCCCCTTTTCTCCAGGCTGAGCCCCTTTCCCAGCTCCCTCAGCCTCTCCTGGGGCTCCAGACCCTTCCCAGCTCCATTCCCTTCCCTGGACAGGCTCCAACACCTTTTCACGAATGGCCAGAGCTGTCCCCAGGATTCCAGGGGGTTGTGCAGGGCCAGCACAGGGGACACTCCCTGCCCTGGGGCCATCCTGGGCCCAGCTCTCTCTCCTTAGTCCTGGCTCTGCTCAGCCCATCAGAGCCCAGCCACGGAGAGGGGACTCAGCCCGGAGCAAGAGCAGCAGCTCTGCCCTGTCACCCTGAGAATCAGACCTTTCAGTATTGTTTTCATAATTTCTAGCCACTTTCCCAGGAAAGTAACTATAAACACAGGTGTTTATACATTCCATTAAAGATTTGCCTTTTGATGGACGTCTCTCACGGCCAGTGTGGTTGGGAAGGCGGTGACCTGACTATCCAATCCCTGGTCATTGTCAAAAACCCATAAATACTGAAAGAACAAATAAACTTCCTTCTTTTTTCATCTCACTTGGAGCTGCATCTGTGTGAATAATTTTGTGTCTGACAGTGTCCTGTTGGGGTCAGAAGCACAGAAGATGTGCCCTTGTCTGTGGTGCCTGACACCCAAGAGAGCTCTGAGTTTGGCACAACACCATGGAGATAACTTTTAAAGTTAAGCAGAAAAACTGGGAATGTGTGTAAGTAGATAGAATTTTTGCAAGCCACTGGGTGAGAAATTTAGAGTTCAGGGTTTAAGCTATTTTAGAAAATAGGAGACAAGATGGAGGACTTAGGGCGTTGTCCCGTTCTCCTTCTTCCTTCTTCATCATCTTCTAAGATTTTTTAGGTAATAATGAGTGTTTGGATAAAAAATTCGCAGTGCAGCACACAGGTGTGGGGTGATGGGGTCACTAAGAAAAATAACTTGTTTTCCATTTGATTACTGGACAAATAGACACATAAAACACCTTGGAAAGATTCTTCGTTCTCAATTTTGAACCTTTCTGTCTTAGTAGCTCCTTTTATTCTGTGTTCATGTAATATAGATAAGGAAAGGATAAACAACCAAGCCTGAACACGAGAAAACATCGTTAATCTCGTTAATCTCGGTCCTGGGGAAAAAGGACCCAGCCACCAATGTCACACCCCGACACTGCCCCAGCTGGGGGACAGAGGCATGGAAAATAACCCTAATATGAATTAAAGTCCCCACAGGCCTTTGGAAGTGCTCCAGGGGCAGGATTCCACCTGCTCCGTGTTTCCCTCTCCTTTTCCCTCCTCTCCGACAGCAGCTGGGTGCCACGGGATGAGCTGAGGCAGCCCGAGAGGGGATCTGCCTGTGCCAAACACATTTTGTGCTGCAGCTCAGTAGAGGAAATTACAAACACCCAAGTCCAAGGCCTGAACAGTCCAATTTTCTCCCCTGATTGCCACTGTGGCTCAGCTTAACAGAGTAAATAATGAACACCGATGCAATGAACTTCCCAATAAATCGCTCCTGATGAATTTCGCACAGGTCATCCAAAAGCAAATTTAATGATTATATGCTGGCCGCAGCCACCTCGGTTTTTTTTTGTTCCCGGCTCGGTGGTTAGATCCAATCAGCAAAGGAAAGAATGGAAAATAAAGTAAAACACCTCATTTCTGAGCACGCTCCCTGCTCAGTGCAAAAGTAGGAACTTGAACTGCAGGGCACGGGCAGCTCCAGCTCGGATTAGGATGGAATCCTAATTTCCCGGCCAGGAATGAAAGAAAACAGGGCCAGTCCACCGGGGACTGAGTCCTGGAGAGCAACGTTTGACTTCCCTGGATCTCAGCCTCCTTTGGAATTTATCATCTGTCCTCAGGGCACAACATTCCCTGCTCTGCACTCACAGCCTCGGACATCCAGGCTCAGGTTGCTCCTGGGACAGAACTGGTGTGTGTCACTGGGTATTTAAAGGATGGTGGGATGAATCCCTGGGTAATAAATCCCTGGAATTACAGCACAGGCAGCTTTGTGGCCAAGATCTGTGGTGCTGAGCAGGACTTGTGTATCACAGGGTGGGAATGAAGCCCAAAGCCTCAGGACAGGTGTGCCAGCGGCTGTTTGTGGGATTTTCTGTGTCTCAGCTCTGTAGGACAATTCCTTTCGGCTTCAAACGCAGCTCCCTGCTCGTCTGTGAGCAACAGAACCGACATCACTGCAGTGTGAATTTCCTCCTGGCACCTCTTCCCCGCTCCCTGAGTGCCCTCCCCTCTGCTGTTGTCCACCAGAATGAGATTTGTAGTTATGATTCATGCTCATCAAATTAAACTGCTGCAGTAAAAGACAAAGAGAGAGCCTCAGTGGAAAGGCTCCTCAGCAAACCTCTCCAGCCAGAGCTGTCTGTGAATGGCAGGTGATGAGTCTGGGGGGATCCACACCTTGATATCCCTGGTGGGTTCATCTGACCATTCATCCATCATCAATGCATCCATCCATGCATCCATGCATCCATGCATCCATCCATCCATGCATCCATCCAT
>NC_031773.1:1259157-1267422 GCF_001522545.3 Parus major
ATCCATCCATCCATCCATCCATCCATCCATCCATCCATAATCCATTCATCCATCTCCCATGCCCGTGTGTGTACATCCAATATATGAATTTATATCTGCCAGGCAGGTTTGTATCCCTAAGAGGACAAAAAAAGGAAGAAACCCTCAGGAGAGACGCGTTGGAGGCTGGCACTCAGACCACGAAAGGAACCAGAGCAATTTGCTTTTCCTTCCGCCTTTCCTATTGTGCCTGGCGCAGGCGTTGAGATGGTGGCGTAATTAAAACCCAGTAAAGATTATGAGGCTGTAAAAAGGAAATTGTGAAACCCTCATGAACATTTACAGCCCCTGTGGAAGCATTTCGGGTTTACAGTCTGGAGAAGTATTTCCTTGTCTCTTTAAGCGCCAAAGGAGCACTTCCCTGGAATGATTCCTGCCAGAGCTGCCAGCTTTTCATGGGGCTTTACAAAACAAAATCTCCGGGCTTTGTCTATGAGCTGTTGTGTCCTGCAGGGTCATGTCAGGACAGCAAAATGATTTGTGGGGAAGGGCTGTGCAAGGGAAAAGAATCGTGGAATGGTTTGGGTTGGAAGGGACCTCAAAGCCCATCCAGTGCCACCCCTGCAGGGACACCTCCCACCATCCCAGGCTGCTCCAAGCCCCAATGTCCAACCTGGCCTTGGACATTCCAGGGATCCAGGGGCAGCCACAGCTGCTCTGGGAATTCCAGCCCAGCCAGGAATTCCTTCCCCAGATCCCATCCATCCCTGCCCTCTGGCAGTGGGAGCCATTCCCTGTGTCCTGTCCCTCCAGGCCTTGTCCCCAGTCCCTCTCCAGCTCTCCTGGAGCCCCTCCAGGCCCTGGAATGTGCTGGAAGCTCTCCCTGGATCCTTCTCCTCTCTGGGTGAGCACCCCCAGCTCTCCCAGCCTGGCTCCAGAGCAGAGGGGCTCCAGCCCTGGAGCAGCTCCGTGGATTCCTCTGGAATCTCTCCAGCAGCTCCAGGTCCTGCTGCTGTTGGATCCCAGCACTGGATGCAGAACTGGAGATGTTCTGTGCTCCTGTAAGAGATCCTGGAGTGAGGACTGGGTCCCTCCTGCTGGGCAGATTTGGGGTAGGTCGTGCTCTGCACAGCTCAGATCGAAGCTAAAGGAGGTTCCTGGGATTTCTGCACAGTTTACAACACCCTCTTGTGGTTTTTATTTTCCCTTTGGGAAACCATCTCCCACTGCAGAGGTGATGTAAATGCCCCGAGTGACTGATTCCCATAGGCTGGGATGGAGAAACAGGAACCAGACAACAGGAAAGGAAAAATCAATTCTGCAAAGGCAGAAAAGTTTCCCAAGGGCTGGTGCTTTCAGGAGCCTTGAGCTTCTGTTCCATCCCTAAGAACAGATAAATCCAGGACTGGTAAAGCTGGACAGGACCATGAGCACACCCATGAGGGACTGTGGGACTCGGCCAGAACCCACAAGGGTGGTGGCTCCTTTGTGGAGACTTCAAACACCTGGTGACCAGGTGTGTCCTCAGGGGACTTTCCAAACACCTCCGGAGCCTCGGGTGTGTCAGAGCCACCCTGTCCTTCCAGAGGAAACCCCCGAGTGTGGCTCCAGAGGGATGCTGGAGGGTGTGTGGACACGGTGAGGAGTTATTTACTCCCAAGCACGACAGCTTGTCTCTACCCACAGCCCAGCTCTGTAAACACAAATTGTTCCCAAAATCTCTCCCCGACACCCACGGTATCTCCTGTGAGCGAGGTTTGAAACAAACACCAACACTTGGGCCAGAGCCTTTGCCAGGGGATCTTTTCCCTCATATCCAACCTAAACCTTTCCTGATAAAACTTGAGGTCGTTTCCTGTTCTTAGGAGAGAAGAAACCAAATCCCACCTGGCTACAACCTCTTGTAAAGGAGTTGTAGAGAGTGAGGAGGTCCTCCCTGAGACTCCTTTTCTCCAGGCTGTACAACTCTGTGATAAACAACTCCATTTCCGTGCTTCAAAATCACAACATCCATGGTGTGCTACGCTCATGGTGGGAAGAAAATGTGGTTCCTTCCAAAACCACCTTCCCAGGAGAAAATACTCAGTATTTACTCAGTACTCAGTATACTGAGTAAACTTACTGAAAATACTCAGTAAGGATCCTTGGATGAGGATTCTAAGATGCTGCTGCAAGGAAGAATCTTGGAATTAAGGTTGGAAAATATCTCCAAGATCATCGAGTCCAGCGCTCTTGTGATGGAGAGGGGAAGCTGGAGCAGGGAATGTCTGTGGGGGGCTGGAATGAGGTGCTGGGGGTGTGGATTCCCACATTCCACATTCCTGCTTTTCTCCTTGGTGTGATCCCTGGAATATTTACTTCCCTTGTGAAGGTTTGGAGAGGACTGAGAGTCTGAGCTCTTGAGGAGACACCAGTTAATTGTAAACTTTAATTACCTCAGTTGCAAAATCTTCTCTTTCATTTCCCCACCTGCTGCAGGTGAGTCCCTGAGTGTCACTGCTGCTCTGTTCACACCTTGTGGGGCTGTGATGGACGATGTGTGGAGCAACTCAAGGAAAAACAGTTTCAATAATTTGCTTTAGACTCAAAAATGCTCCCAGAGATGAGATTTTCCAGATTTTATCCAATCTGTCCTGGCCCCCACAAGCACAGCTGCTGGGTGGGTGGGAAATGTTGGACTGCAAAGCCCGAGATCAGCAAAGCAGAGCCTCAGATTATTAAGAAATTAATAATTAACCAGTTGCACGCTCGGCTGCAGCAGCCCAGTCTGAATTCAGAGCTCCTCACGTATCACTGCCACACCTCAAAGGGTCTGAAATGGGATCTCCTTGTACCAAGCAGCTCCTTTTCCCTTTTCCAAGGTCTGGGCAGGGAATATCCAGCATTCCAGGACCTACAGCACAGCACATCTCAGTGTCTGAGCAGGGTGAACGTAGATCTGTGATCCCAGGAATTTCCCTTCACCATCCCTCATGGAATTCTCCAACCTCCCACAAACCCATCAGGTAAAGGGAGGAACTCCTGCAGCTCATGGCCAACTGAGAATAATTTGGATTATGAAAAAAATGAGGGAAAAAACCACTCAGAAAATTCCTAACGAGAACTGATGGGCTCTGCTTCTTACCTGGGTGGTGAGAAGGGTCTTGAGTTGGTCTGTGGTAGCTGAGGGTTGGAGTGAATGGCTCAGAAAATCATTTCCACACTGATGGAGCCTTGGAGAACACCGAATTTGGGGCTGGAAAGGAATCTTTTAAACACCTCAGGAATGACAGTTCTTGAAAACAGCCAGACAAACCACCAGAGCCTTTGAACATCCTTTAATTCTGCAGTTTCAGGGTTGAACACAAAGCACCTACAGCTCGGAGAGAACCTTTCTCAGCACAGGAAACCCGGCTGGGTCCCCAGTTTTCTCAGCAAATACAAGTACAGCGGATTCTGATTTTGGAGGAGTCAGGAACCTTTTTCCAGATGGATTTAGAGAGTCAAGGCAGGGCAGGATTGGTGCCCTGGGAGTGCCTCAGCCCCTGGATTTGGTGCCCTCCTGCCCTTTGCTGATCATTGGTGCTGAGCTGCACAACCCTGCCTGTCCTTCCAGTACGTCAGGTGACAGCCACAAAATATCCCTGGAGCTGGGGGGAGGGCTCAAAGATAATACTCAGAACAAGAAAAGGAAGTTTTGTTTTGTTATTTTATATTGGCAATTTTCTCCTGCATCCACCCGGCGCTGCAGGAGCCGGCGCCAGATGGCTCCGGGATAATGAAAGAGGAGAAGTGGAAACAAATGGTCCCGTGTTACCTCCCACGTGGAGAACTGGCTCATCACCACCTGAAGGAATAAACAATCACATCTTTTAGCAATGGAAACAGCAGAAAACTTCACGTGGGTACAGCTTGGAGACAGCAGAGCTCCAAAAAAAGATCTCCAAAACATCAAGATCCCACGTGTGATCAACACGGGTTGACTGGCAGGGTGCTGATCATTTGGTGTGGTCTGAACTTCCAAGACCCAATTTTCCCTTTTCCCACCCCACAGCTCCATTTACATCTCAAGGCAAAGCAGCAGCAGCGGAGAAAAGCCGAATATCCCACCCCAAACCCCGCCAGGGCTCCTGCTGTGGAATCACTTTTGGGAGAACATTAAAGAAGCTTTACGTGGAAACACATCCAAACCACCCCAACCCCAAATCTCAAGCGGCATTTCCCTCCTCACCACAATTGCCAGGAGATTTCCACTTTTAATTTGATTAAAACAGGGGAAAAATAAGAAAAAAAACAACAAAAAAACAACTTGGGAGGTGCCAGCCGCGGGTGACGTGGGCGGCAGAGGGGGTCACACGGTGGTGATTTTCTTGTCCTTGGTGGCCTGTTTGATGGCAGCCTGCTCACAGATGATCTCCTTGAGGCGCTGCAGCCTCATGTTCTGCGTGGTTTGGTCCCCCACGCCCGTCTGGCTGCGGTGCAGCAGGTTCAGGGCGTAGATGTACTCCAGCTCCGTGTACTTCACGCCCTGGTCCACCACCAGGTTCAGCAGCTCGTCTGCTGTGTTGTAGAGCATCTCGTAGTACTGCCTGGAAGGAGAAAAACAACTTGGGTGTTGGAGTCTGAGAGGCACAGAGCCTGCCCTTGCCTCTGATACCTGGCTCTGACATCCAAGAAAACACTGAATTTTATATAACACCATGAAAAACAACTGTTAAATAAAAAACTAAAAGTATGAGTGTGCAAATTAGAGAGTTTTCTTAAGTCACTGGGTGAAAAAGTTAAAGTTTAGAGTTTAAACTAGTTTAGAGAACAGAAGACAAGATGGAAGATTTAGGGTGTTGTCTCTTGTCCTTCTTTCTTCTTCTCCTAGAGGTTTTTGGGTAATAGCAGGTGATTGGATAGAAAATGTCACAGTGCAGCACACAGGTGATGGGTCATTGGGTCACTAAGAAAAATAATTCACGTGTCCATTGTTAATTGGATAAAAATGAGTATAAAGATAAAGGAGCTGTGTATTTTGAGGCCATTTTGTACCTTTTGTGCCAATTTGAGCCAAGCAATGGTGAGCTGAACTTGAACAGGAAGTTTGAGGAAGGTCTGCCAAGTCTTTTAATTATATATTAATAAACATGAGAAACGAAACCCCAATGAGCCTTTGGAGTATCCTTCCTAAACCAGAACTGAGATAAGGGAAACTCTCCGTGAGAGAGCATCCCAAAAGAGGTCAGGCCTGAGGAGACTGAACTGTCCAACAACACTGTTTAATTAATTGTGGTGTTTGATGATGGCCCAGACCTTGGCTTTTGCAGAATTCCATGAATCCTTGCACCCTGGTTAATTGTGGTGTTTGATGATGGCCCAGACTTTGGCTTTTGCAGAATTCTGTCGGCTGCTGCTTTCATTCAGCAGTGCCACGAGCAGAGAAAGCTGAACGAAGCGCAGACATCTTCCTGCTGAACATCATCCTGAAATCCCACAATGGTTTGGGTTCAAAGGGATCTTAAAGCTCTTCTTGTTCTACTCCCTGCCGTGGACTTTCCACTGTCCCAGGGTGCTCCAACCTGGCCTTGGGCACTTCCAGGATCTGCTCTGGACACCTTGTGCCCAACCTGGGCTGGTCTCAAAGTGCCAGAAATGCCCTTTATTGAGGCTCAGAGAATGGTTTGTGTTGGAAGAGTCCTTAAAGCCCATCCAGTTCCAGCCCTGCTATGATCTCACTTCTCCCCCTCTCTCCAGATATCCCATGGCTGAGCCCTGGAAGCTTTTCCTGCCCAGGCTGATGATCTGGGAAGGGTAAATCAACTTCCCTGTGCGTGGCCATGTCCACATTAATGCCAAAAGAAATCCTGGGGAGTTAAACTTGCTCTCTGCTTACATTTGCCAATCTCATACAATTATTTATTAACCTATTTGTCAGATGATAAACTGAGCTTTTGATAAGTTTTAATTATTTTCCTTGGTTTTAAACCTCAACTTTAAAAACACAAAGAGGTTGGCCAGCATTCCACAGAGCAGATTTCCCCTCACCTGTCCTCCATTTATTTATTCCCTCCATCCTTTTACGACTCGCTTTCCTCAGCCACCTCTTGATAATCAAAAGAGGGTTTATAATGGCAGGGACAAACACACTTGTGAAAGGAAAATGAAGAGCCTAAATAAAAAATCACAGAACAAGAGGGCTCGTCCCACTCCCTCTTTCATATTTCATTATTTGATAACATCAGAGGCTGAGTCCATCAGAGCTGTTTGGGCGAAGGCAAACAGGAGAGTGTCTGATCAATATTTATTAATACTTTCAAAGACAAGGAAGGCAAAGTTGAGCAGACTCTGTAATGGAGTGAATAATTACTCATGCAAATCGGGCTTGGCCGCGGGCGCTGCCACGCCAGAGCGGCAGGTTTTTAATTGCACCCAATTAAAAATGCACACCTTGTGCTCCTTCCCTGCTGCCTTGCCTGCTCCCCTTTTTATTTTTAGAGGAAATTTTTAATTAAAAAATAATCTGATCCTGAGAAGAGTGACAGATGAATCCCCTGCTTGTGAGGTACAGGAATTCTTTAGTGAGCCCAGATTTAGGACAAATGAGGAAGGAAGGAGCTGTGAGGAGATGGGGCTGTGTCCAGTGATCAGTTTTAGTGCAGATTTAGTCCTTATTTGCCTTTTTTTCCCTTTAAGGTGCTCTGTCTCCTTGGGAGGGCCATGGATCCTGTGGCTTGGAGCAAAACTTCCCTCCCCTGGATCCCAGGAAGTGTCCAAACACAGGACTTGGAGCAGCCTGGGATGATGGAAAGCGTTCCTGGCCATGGCAGGGATGATTTTGGAGGCCCCTTTGGACCCAACTCATTCCAGGATTGTGGGAATGCAGCTGATGGGAACAAAGCACCCCAGGGACTCATCCCAACAGAGAAATCCTTTTATTTCCATGTTTACTCTCAGTTATTTGTGGTGTTGCTGGGCTGATCTGCATTAGACAGGAACGGATTCTCCAGGCAGGAATTCCAGTCTGGGCGCTGAATTAGCCAAAAGGAACCAAAAAAAGGAGAAATATAAATTCTGACCCTGATCTCCCTCTCTTCTGGGGGATTGGGGAGGTGCTTTGGCAGCACCCGGAATTGCTGCTCTAATGGGAAAGTCAAAAAGGTTAAGTTAAGAGATTTTACACCCAAAAACACAAACAGGTTCTTAGGGAGCAGCTCTCCCGAATTCCTGTGGAATAACAGATGCTCTCCACAAGGGAATTTATCTGCTCCAAGCCTTCAGCTCCTTCAGGACGGTGAAAAAACTTCTCCACTGGCATCCAGCTCCAGTGTTGATGGTGTATTTTGGGGAATGAGGAGTGAAGGACTGCCTGAGGGACCCCAAATCGTTAATATCCTGCTCATACAGGAAAATTAATTAATTTTGATGGTTTGGATGACAAAGATTTGTTAATTTTTAAGAAATAAAATGCATTTTTCACGTGAATAACTCACATCCCAACCAAGACACCCATGGCCTGTTCCTCTGACCGCTGGCAATGGGAATGGGTCCAAAGCTGCCTTGAATTTTTTGGGGCATTTTTTTAGGAAAAACCTAAGAGCAAATAATACAAAACTGAACTCTCCCTGCTCCCTTTATCCATCTGGAATTTCCCCTGGAAGATCCACCTCAACACAAGGAACAGCTCTGTGCTAAGAGCAGACAGGGAAGGTTAAACATCCCTTTAATGGGATGGAAATGGTTCCCAACTGCAGGAAGGAACATTCCATGGGCAAAACAAAAATGCAGAACCCACCTGACCCCAAAACCAGTTTGTTTTGTTGGGTTTTAAGCAGCACTTTTGAAAGAAAACAGCAAATTTCCAACCATGAACCCATCCTGCAAGGAGGCATTTTGAGCTTATATATCTATAGATATCCATATTAAAAAAAATGGTCTCTTGAACTCTCTTCTTGGAGAAAGAGAATAAAAATTAAGAAGCTTTCTCATTTAGGGGAAAAAAAAAAAAAAAATCTTGGGAAAGGCAATCAGGATAAGCCCAGCTCCTCTGAGGGCTATTAATACCATTCTCCATTTAAATGCTAATGTTCACCTCTAACCCCGAAAAAAAAAAGTTTTCAAAAGGTGGCCAGGTGAATTCCAAATGAAATCCTGATTTCCCTGAGAATGACTTGATCTCTTCTTCAGAGGACCTTGGTGTGAGATTTCAGAATAAAGGATCCCACTTTAATTATCCCTTCCTGCTGTAGCTGGGGGCTTGCTCTGCATTAGGCAGGAACGGATTCTCCAGGCAGGAATTCCAGTCTGGGCGCTGAATTAGCCAAA
>NC_031773.1:1268135-1271991 GCF_001522545.3 Parus major
GAGTTATTAGAGGTGGGCATGGAGAAGAGCTGAGGATGGTTATAGGGCACTGGAGCTGGGGCAGGAGAGACCAGTTCCAGCCAGGAGTTTGCAAAGCTAATTTTGAAAGCTCAGAACACCGAAGGAAAACCCAGGTAAAGCAGCAATTACTGTAATTTCTGCACCTCGTGAAGGCTGCGGGGATGTTTGCACACAGGCGTCAGTGAGCAGCATTTTAAATCAAAAACCTGCAAATACTGGAGCTGCTGGTTCCATCTCCAGAGCTTCTGATGATGAGATGGAAAACAGGGATGGGGGGTGGCAGCTGCAATCACGGCTTTTCATGGAATCACAAATGGTTTGGGTTGGAAGGGACCTTAAAGATCTTCTGATTCCAACCAGGACACCTTCCCTATCCCAGGTTGCTCCAAGCCCCATCCCAGGGATGGATCCAGTTCCACTTTCCAACCACTGCTCATCCTAAACTGCAGCTACGACCCTAAAATAAGGCACACCGCCCTCAGGACACCGTTCCACGAGGGAATGGAAATCCTGATCGACTTCTCTTCGGGTTTCTGCCTCGATTTTCAGTCAATGTGGAGCAGTTCTGGGGACAACAACAGGAATGTTCCTTCTGTGCCTCTAGAAGAGCCCAAAGTGCTTTAGGGGAGTTCACATCAGAGATGGTTTTGCTGTTCAGGTCAACCTCAGCTCCTCCTGGACACCACACCAAGACCTGGACACTTCTGCGTGCCTGGGGTGAGGAAGAAGTCCCTACATGGCTCCATGAGTAAATTTTTTCTGTTTCGATTCTGCTGCACTTCTCGCACTTTTGGATTTCTCAGTCTCCTCTGAGCTGAGCTCCTTTGGGATCCTCCCTCACATGGGAGTTCTGTTTATCTCAGTTCTCTGGGTCAGAAGAAAACTCCAGAGTTCATTAGGATCTTCTTTCTCTTGTGTTTATTTGTTATCACAAAACTTGGCAGGTCTCTCCAGACTTTCTGCACAAGTTTAATTCATCTTGTCTCTTTGGCTCACTTTGGCTCTGAAGGCACAAAAGGGCCCTGAACTACACAGTTCTTTTATCTTTATACTCCTCATTCTTACCCAATTAACAATAGACATGTAAATTATTTTTCTTAATGACCCAATGACCCATCACCTGTGTGCTGCACTGTGACATTTTCTGTCCAATCACCTGCAATTACCCAAAAACCTCTAGGAGAAGAACATGAAAAAGAAAGAAGAAGGAAAAGAGACACCTTAAATCCTCCATCTTGTCTTCTATTTTCTAAACTAGTTTAAACCCTAAACTTTAACTTTTTCACCCAATGACTTAAGAAAACTCTCTAATTTACGCACATTTTTAGCTTATCTAACTTTAACATTTGTTTTCATGTAACACCATGAAAACATGCCCATAAATTTAATGTTATATGAAATTCAGTTCTCCTGGATCTCAGAGCCATCAGAGACACTCTGTGTCTCAGACTCCAACACCATGGACTGAAAAACCCCCAAAATGAGGCCAGAAATGTTCCTGTCACTGTGATCTCCACCTTCTCCGTGCTCATCCCCTTGGATGCCCCATCACCACACGTGGCACGATTTGGGGCAGGAGGCACAAATGGTTCTGGGGCTGTGCTACCACAAAAACACTAAAAAAAAACCCACTTAAAAACCTAAAACCAGATTTTCAAGATGGGAAATGATTTGGGAAAGAAAACAAAGCATGAGAGGAAGAAATAAAAGTGAATTTGGAGTACAGTGGTAGCTGTGCAAATCACAGCTCTTAATAAATAATCAAGAAATGGAAGGATAATATTGGGGATTTTAAAAAAGCTGAAAGAATAATTAAAATTAAGTAATTTATCCAAGGCAGGAAAAAGTACCAGAGATGGGAAGCCCTCACCCCTTGCTCAGTACCCACACAGGGCTCTGATCAGGTGCAGAGCCAGGCAAGAAAAACAAGTGTATTTGTTCAAAAGGGCACAAGAGCAGCCTTCTAATTAGAGACAACCTCATTAGAAAATCCAATTATTTTCTCTTTTAAAGTTGAAACCACAGAGACGGCGCGTGAAGCCCTACATACAAATCAGCTCACCTGGGGGTTCCTTTTTATACAGATGAAACCATTTTGGATAGAAACCCCCCAGCCAACACCTTTGGGTGCCACGTGCAGCTCTGTCACTGGGTTTGTCACCAGTGCAGAGCTTTTTGTCAAACACAAATGAGAAATCACCCCTTAAACGCAGAATTAATTAGCAAAGGGAAAGGTAAGGGGCATGCAGAACATCACCACCCTTCCCCAAGCTCTCTCCTGTTCTCCATCCTCCTTTTTATCCTGATGTTTATCTGCCTTTTCTATCATTTTCTCGTTAATATTTCCTTATTTCCTTTTCCCCTCCTCCTGGGGTTCATCGCTTGGACAACGCTGCCCTGCAGGGGAGCTTCAGGGGCGGCTCAGGTGGGAGATTAGAAGGAATTTCCTCACGGAAAAAGTTGGTAATCATTGGAAAAGGCTTCCCAGGGAGGTCTGGCCCATCCCTGGAGGTGTCCATGGATGTGGCACTCAGGGCTCTGGGCTGGTGACAAGGTGGGCACTGGGCACAGCTTGGATTCCGTGACCTTGGAGGGCTTTTCCAACCTCAACAATCCCAGGATTCTGGGAATGGGGATCCCTGAGCATCCCCACGTGCATGGAGAAATTCCTTAAACCCATCCCCGAACACCTCTGAGCCCCCTCCCAGCGCGCAGTGAGACACAGCAATTACACAGCTTTTCAAAGGAAGGATAAATCCATTAAAGCCCATTAAATAATTCTTCAAAAAACAATGTCTGAGCCACTCCTTGCAGCTCCAAACTGGCTGATCCTAATGAAAGATGGAAATTCTTGCTCTCCAAATGGAACTTTATAGGGTATTAAACAAGCACCCTCAGCACTTATCTAAATCTTTAATTAGTTCTATAATATACTGATGATATCAAGGCTAATTAAATTTATACAGATAAAGAGCAATGAAATTCTAGCCAAGTGAGCTGGAAAGTACATATTAAACAGTAAATTTAATGGCTCAGGAAGATAAATGCAATTTTGTATAAAAAAAATTAAATTCAATTTACATGTGGTATTAAAATTGATTTTGAGTGTGCAAATGATTGGAAAAGAATCTTTTTAATAGATCAGTAAAAGTGTTAATCTGACCTGTTTAAATATCGGTTATTAATGCCAGCATTTGCAAATAAGCCACACACATTCACATTTTACTGCATATAGTAAAAATAAAAAAAAAATAAATTATCTATACCATCTGCCATTTATAAGGAATATTAAGGGATTTTTTTTCCCCTTGCCTCATGCATAAATTGGAGGGAACATGGAAACGAATGTAGCCTGAAAGAAGAGAGAGTCAGCACTTCCACGGAAAGCGCTGCAGAGATTGCTCCAGTCAGCAAAAATATCCCACAATTTTTGCTTCCCTTTGGGAACAACTCTTCCTGTGGCAACCCCCAGCTTTATTTAGGATCAAGTGAGGTGGAACTGGATGTGGCCGGGGAGGTGCTCAGTGGTGCTGGCTGAGCTTTGATAAACCAGGAACAACTGGGAGCTGCCGATGGGGGCAGGATACAATTGGTTCTACCTGATGGGGATGGAGCAGTGAACTGGGGCAGGAGATCAAGCAGAGCCCTCAAGTCACTGTCTGCCTGTAGTAGGTTGTGTTTGAGTTCCACAAGTCAATGTCAGCCTGTAGTAGGTTGTGTTTGGGTTCTTCAAGTCATTTTCAGCCTGTAGTAGGTTGTGTTTGGGTTCCACAAGTCAATGTCAGCCTGTAGTAGGTTGTGTTTGGGTTCCACAAGTCAATGTCAGCCTGTAGTA
>NC_031773.1:1272861-1371589 GCF_001522545.3 Parus major
TTGTGGTCAGGTCTGTTAAGTCTGTAGTAGTTGTGTTGGGTCTGTTAAGTCTGTAGTAGGTTGTGGTCAGGTCTGTTAAGTCTGTAG
Organism: Parus major; assembly: GCF_001522545.3. Classification (NCBI taxonomy): domain Eukaryota; kingdom Metazoa; phylum Chordata; class Aves; order Passeriformes; family Paridae; genus Parus; species Parus major. Next base: position 1,272,949 of record NC_031773.1, read on the forward strand.
TAGTTGTGGCTGAGTGGATTAAGTCTGTAGTAGCTGTGTTGGGTCCAGCAGTCGGCTGTAGTCAGGTCCATCAAGCCTGAGTTTACCTGTAGTAACTATGGTTGAGTCCAAAAAGTCAATGTCTGTCTGTGGTGGCTGGTGTTGAGTTCACCGGCTCCACGGCTGCCTGTAGTAGGCTGTGGTTGGGTTCCACAACTCCGTGTTCCCCTGTAGTAGGTCACGGTCTGGTGCTTCCCAGGAGCTTCCCCAGGGGTTGGGCAAACAGCCCCAAATTGTTGAAAACTCCACATTTTTCTGCTCACCTTTGCTCATTTACTTTGAATGCTGTGGTGGCTTCCAAAATTCGGGAATGGAGATTTTTTTCTGTGGACAAGCTGACACCAAATCTAATTTGTTATAATTTTTTGTTGATCACACTGATGTTTTTCATGGAAGAGTTAATTTTTTTGGATTCTCTTGCCTCATGGCCCTGTTATATTAGAATGATAATGATAATAATGATGATGATGATGATGATAATAATAATAAATTATTATATATTATATATTATATATTATATATTATATATGGTATATTGTATATTGTATATTATATGTATAATATATGTATATTATATATATTATATGTATTATATATATTGTATCTATTGTATCTATTATATATATATTATTTATATTATATATATTATTATTGTTATTATTATTTGGAGTTATCCAAACCAGGAGGGAACAAACCCCTGCAGCAGCCTCCAAGCCAGCCCAGTGACCCACCACAGTGCCACCACCACCACCATGACCTCAAGGACATCGACCGCCACCACCCAAGGAGAAGAAATGGGACAGAAAGAGACCAGGACGGGTTCAGTGCCACAATTTGAGATTGTCCAGAAGTTGTGGACATCTGCTGGATGAGGGATTAAGAGCTTCAACCCTCTTCTCCTCGATTTCTGTGCTGGCCACTGGCCTGAGGAACATTTCGAACTCTGCCAGTTCTCAACACTTCTCCCAAACTCCAGGTTTGACACCGCAGGTTTTTATGGGCAGCTGTTGCTCATTTCCAGCATTTTTGCTTCAAATTGCTTTTCCCTCTCTATCATTTTGAGGGCAAAAGTCGTATTTAGAGGGATTGAAACCCAGCATCGCTAAAAAAGCAGCTCCCACACTGCTGTGTACAGCACAGCTGTGGCCTCTTCTGGTCATTCCTGCTGGGTTCAGCTCCAATTATCCCAACTTTTTCATCCAACAGAGCTTCACTACAATATTGTTTTTGCCAAACAGCACAAATCTGAGCATTAGAAATGAAAATATTATCAAAGCAATGTCAGTGAAGGGAAAAACCCAGAATACATGGGATTTCTATCTCCACTCTCCACTGCATGGAAAAAACGGGTTTTCCTCATGGAGTATCTTGGAGTTGCATCGCTTTGCTCGTCACTTTTTATGGACAGACTCCACTGCAGCGCAGCAGCGGCTCCTTGGAAACAAAACTGGTCCCCACAGAGTGAGAAGAGAATCCCTGCACTGCTTCTGGATGGTGGAGTAGTTCAGAGCCATCAAAAGTACAGCGATTCTCTGAACTGCTTTTCATCTCCTCCCAGGAACGCACCTTCAACTGCACAAAACCTCCAGGCTCTCCAAAGGACTCTGCTGGCAGAGCTGAGCCTGGAGTTTCCCGTAGTCATTTATTAATTTATCAACCTCTGGCAATTCCCATTTGAGAATTTCCCAAGGTGCTTTGGAGACACTGCGTCCAGAGTTTCTCTGCTCTCTCAAAGGCTGCTTTGAGGGTGAGAAGGACCAGTGACCGCACCGTGGTCCCCTCCAACCTCATCCCTTCTGTGATTACAGGGCCAGAGGGAAGCTCCTTGTGTGTCCAACCTTGTGGATCCAACCCAGCAACAGCCATCCCACAGAATCATGGAATCACGGAACTTCCAGCTTGGAAAAGCCTTTTGAGATCATGCAGTCCACTGCTAAGGCCACCACTGGCCATGTCCTAAAATGTCACATCCACATGGCTTTAAATCCCTCCAGGGACAGATATTCCAGCCCTACCCTGGGCAACCCTTTGGCTGAAGAGATTTTTCCTAATACTGATGCTCCTTGAGTAACCTCCCAGATTCCATCCCTGAAAGCCCCTCCAGGGGCTAAAAGCACATCTCCCTGATGATTCCCAAAATCATGAGGGAAAACTGAATTTCCCCCAGCGCCCCACTTTTAACAGATGGCAGAAAAATTCACCCATTTCCCACATTAGGCTGGGCTTAGGAAAACCACCCGGGATCCGAAGGCACTGAATCCTATTAGAAAAAACATATTTTATATCTTGCTTCTTCCCAATCCAAGCTCTTCCCCACCAAAGCTTCAAACTTGCTCTTATTTTCACTTCTGTCCTTCTCCTCTTTGTTTTTCCACATGTGACAACGTGGAATCGTGTCTGATCTACGACTTAGGTGTGCTTGAGAGAGAGGTGTTAATGCACCTCTGTGACGTGAGGTGGCAGCTGAATTTTAGAGCTTCTCTGTGTTATTTGAGCTCAAATCTGGAATACAAATTATAAAATACAAGGGGAGCTTTACAGCCTTCAGTAAAATTGGAGTAAGACGTGATCCATTGCGCATAATTCCCTGAATATATCTGAATGTCGACATCACACATGCGTGTCTTCAGTGCAGTGCTCTGGATGTAATTACTTAAATATCTCCCTCAAAAATAAGAATTGAGGCATTTGGACTTTACCTAAGTGTGTGGATTTCTCCTGGCTGCAAGGCCCAGGTTCATTAGAGGACAGATTTAATTGCTACATCAGAGTTTGTGTGTTGATATTCGACATCTGACGCGCGAAAGTTCAGGGACGCCAATCAGGCGCGGTGCAGATGCCACTCTGCAAAATGTTCTCAGACAGTCTCCATCTGTCAGATATGGTAATCCCTGCTCTCCATCAATAATTCACCTCCTTCACTCCATGTTTCCCGCATTTGAGTCGGAATTTTTAATGTCAGCCCCAGCAGAGGCTCCACCTTGGATAGACGGCGTTGCCTGATCTGCATTCCCCACTCATTCCTGCCCCGGAGCCTCTCGCCTTTGGCACTTCAAGAATAATTTCTCAGTTTATTTGTTGGTTTTGTTGGTTTTTTTAACTGCAAAAAATCACAGCTCTCCTTTTGGGCCGTCTCATCTCACTCGAGGGTGGAAGTCAGAGGGTAATTATAGCAATCACACCAAAATCCAGCTTGGATGGATCCTGCCTTTCCCAGGAAAGCTCCTGGGGAACACTGCGGGGGCGGCTGAATCCCCCAAATAAGATGTTGCTGCACAGCTGAAGAGGGAGGAAAGGAGAGCAGGGGAGGGAAGAAGATGATGTGGAGCTGTTCCTCCACGGGTCAGAAAATGCTGAGTGGCTTCTTGTCCCCAGCTGACCCCATGGAGCCCATAAAATCTTGGTTACATCCCAAACTCTTTGCAGCCTTAAATCCTTAATGAGAATTAATTAAAAAAAAAATAAATATATAGATATATATATATATATAGATATGGAAAGCAACTTTTTACACAGGCCACAGATAGTGACAGGACAAAAGGAGAGTTTTAAACTAAAAGAGGTGAGATTTGGATTAGATTTTAGGAGGAAAGGCTTCATTGTGAGGGTAGTGAGGCACTTGGAGCACCCTGAGATAGAGGAAGGTGTCCCTGTCCACGGCAGGGGATGGAACTGGATGGGCTTTGAGGTCCCTTCCAACCCAAACCATCCCAGGATTCTTTGATCCCAGAGCCAGGAGATGGCTGACTGTTGAGAACATTCCCTGGCATGAGGGCAAATTCTCCCCATAATCATCAGTCCTTCAGCCCCGGTGACAAAGGAAGGTTCCCAGGTGCCCCCAGCAGCAGCACCCCCAGCTCTCAGCATTTGAAAGGTGGAAAAAAATCATCCTGGGACTTTCTTTGACCAAAGGGAATAAACCCTGAAGATATGAAGTGACAGCTATGAACGTTACAGATCCTGGAATGACCTGCACATCCCTATGGAACCTCAGCAGAAGGTGAAGGATGAAACTCCTGGTTTCAGAATGCAGCTGGAAATAATTATTTAAGATTATTTAGGATTATTTAGGATTGTTTATGTTCATCAGCTGAACGTGTGGCTTTGCATCAGGACTCACCACCAGCTCTGAGCTGGCTAAAACCTCCAAGCCAAAAGTCAATGAATTAAAGATCTTGTTGATTAAAGAGTAATTAACTATAGAGGAAATGGAAATCCGAGTGTCCAGTGCAACCATTTCACCACCATGGTCACCGCTGACCCTTATCCCCAGCTGCCACATCCACATGGTTTTGAACTCTTCCAGGGATGGTGACTCCACCACTGCCCTGGGCAGCTGTGCCAGTGCTTTATAACCCTTTCTGGGGAAAAAGAAATGTTCCTAAATCCAATCTAAACCTCCCCTGAACGACTTGAAGAGCTGGAACCCTGTTGTTCCTGGGCTACACCTGAGGCCATCCCTGCTCTACCCCAATGCTGTCATGGTTGGTCCTCTCAGTTTTGCTACTCCTGTCCTTACCTCAGTTTTCCTTTTCCTTCCTCTATCCCACCAGGAATTGGCCCTGGGACATTTCTCTCCCTTGAATTGACCCTGGGACATTTCCATTTCCATTTCCATTTCCATTTCCATTTCCATTTCCATTACCCTTCTGTTCCCTTCCCCTTTTTCCCACTTTGTCCCCCTTTTTCCCCCCTTTCCCCTTTCCCTTTCCCCTTTCCCTTCCCATTTCCCATTTCCCATTTCCCCCTTTCCCCTTTCCCTTCTCTCCCTTCACAATCCCTGCAGCCCGACCTGGCCACATCCTCGCTGTCCCTCTGTGTCTCCCCAGTGACATTTCCCTCCCTCCCAGCCATTCCCTGCCCATTCCCAGCCCTCCCAAGGAACACATTTCCCAGCTGGGAAAGCTCCACTCCTCTCAGTCTGATTCAGAGACAGACAGGCAGGTTTGACTGCAGTGGCTCCAGCTCCATCAGCGCTGGGATCGGTAATTCCCGAGCTGATATCGGGGTCTGAGGGCTCCTAATGAGATCTGAGTGCCAGGGCAAAGCCATCTGCTCGTCCTGGGCCTCTCCGGCTGTGGGGCTCCTGCTGGGAAGATGCTGCCTCCTGTGAAAAAGGCAGGACATTTTCCTAATTGCTGCCATTTGCAGGTGGGAGCCGGGCAATAGAGATGCATCTCCAGCTGACAATCCGATATTTACCTTTCCTTCAGCTGCAGACAAATGCCTGGGGTGGCTGCTCACGACACACTTGATGGTTCTTCCTTTTATTTATTTTTTTCACAGTCATTTCTTTTTTATGTGTGTTCAATTCCCTTCTTAAGAATCTGCCCTTTCCCTTAAAGCTGTTTGTTGGGAATTTCATCAGAACCTCCCAGAACAGGATCCAGCACAGAACCCACCTTTAAGCATGGGAGGAAAAAGCAGTTTCTAACCCCAAATAGGAGATCCAAAGTCTCATGGGAGAGCTCAGACATGGGGTTCACATTCCCGTGCACTCACAGCGGGATCTGTTCCCATGGGATGGCTCGGGATGTTTGCCCAAGCTCAGTCTGAGGGTTGGGCTCTTCTCCCAAGCTGACAAAACAAAAGGGAACAACCTCAGGTTCCAGGAGAGGTTTAAGTTGGGTATCAGGGAAAGTTTCTTCCCCAGAAGTTTTCCAGCCCTGGTGGAGTCCCCATCCCTGGAGGGATTTCAAAGCCGTGTGGATGTGGCACCTGGGGACAGGGGCAGTGCTGGCCTTGGCAGTGACAGGTAAAGGATTGGGCTCGATGATCTCAGAAGGCTTTTCCAACCCAAATGATTCCCTGATTCCAAATGAAGATGATCCACTGAAGCCCATTCCTTGTGCTGGGATGTGCCACTCTTTGCTACTCTAAAGCAAAAAATCCCCTTTAATTAAGGAAAACCAATGGAATTCCCTCTTTTTCCTCGCCTGGAGTTCTGCTGGATCCCATTTCCATCCCTGCATCCATCTGTGTCTCCAGCCCAACCCTCGTGTGATGCTCCATGAGATTTCCAGAGCCTGCAGCTGTGGAAGTGCAGGGAATCAGGGGAAGCTCCTTGGACTGGACAGAGAGCAGAGGATTTGCTGGAATGTTCCTACGGAAGTTTTAGAGCGAGCACACAAATAAAGCCGCTCTCTGTGCACACAAAATCCTGCTAAAGCCAGTGGTGGATCCACCACACACACACACAGAGGCTTTACCTGGACCTAAAAATGAGCTTTCACACTCATCCTCGTATTTCTCTGGGATGAAAAACTTATCAGAATCTGGACACCATCTGGAACTGCAGTTTTGGTCTCCTGATCCAGACTTTAGACCTGGTCTAAGACTCTGCAGCCTGTGGGGAGCTGTGGGGAAAGCCCTGGGGCCTCTTCCCAGCCAAAACCTCTTCCCAACAAAACATTTTCCATGTTTCCTGTGGAAAATGAAGTGCAGGGAGAAACTGAGGGCCCCTGCAAGGCTGGGAACCCGGCAGAACTCCTTGTCCCACCCCCTGAGCCCCAGCCAACGTGTCCTGGGTGGGTTTCCCAAGGATCCAGAGCCCCTGGGGAGCCCACCCCACCCCACTGCCCACCATGGACCCCATGGATTTGCTCCATATTTTTGCTGCCATCACCCACAACCCAAATTCTGTGCAAATAAAGCAAACATTGACGATTTCCCAGAGCCACCACAGAGGTGACAGCGGCCACCAGGACTGACACCTCAAACCCTGGCCTGAAGAAAACAATGCCCACCTCACATTCCACAGGCCTGGAGAAACAAAATGATTCAATTCCAGCTGGACAAACAGAGTTTCCTGAACTCAGACCTTCTATTAAATCACTTCCACAAGTAACTGGCCGGTGGCAAAGCATCATCACCGAGGCCAAAATCACTAAAGGTGGAAAATAAGAAGAAAAACTTCCAGCAAGAAAAATCCCTTGCCTTTAATTACCATTAGCAATGCAGCATGACAGAGGGAGATAAACACACAGGCACCTACACAAATAAGGAGCTTGGGAACACAAAGTAATTACTTTGATTTTTTTTTTCCCCCCCCTCTCACCGACATTCAAAACTTATTAGTCTCCAGAAAGCACATATCAGCAAAAGACTGTCACCTCGGGGATAAATGAGGGATTTGTTTGTAATTCATTTCCAGGAGAATATATCCTGATGGTTTTAAGGCAGAGGAGGAACGTGCTCTGGCCAGAACAGACTTCTTAAAAGTGTTTATTCCCATCTTCCCCAGCTGCTTCCCTGGAAATGGGAATGCCAGGTTTCTGCTGGCTGAGAAGTTCACCCCCATTGATTGTTTCTCTAACACGCCACAAACCGAGCGAGGAAAAGTCAATGAAGCCTCTCAGTTTTTCAGTCCATTTCCAGTTTAGGAAAATTGAATTAATCTCTTTACTCGGAGCAGCTCAGACATCCCCGTCCAGGCAATGAAAATCATTGCAGAGGCCACAAAAACCTCTCTCTTTAAAGGTTACAGAGCGAAGATTAAAAGCGCCTCCGGGAAGGGCTGAGAAGCCTGATCAAAATAAAACACTGAGTCAACACTGGAAAGGCTGAGCAGCACTGGTGCCTTCCAGAGCCTGCTGATCTTTCCAGATGCTTCCTTCTGGCACTTGGAGCACTCCCCATGGATTGGGGATGCTCCATGACTTCCCACATCCAGTGTGTTCTGGGCTAGAGGAACTGCTGTGTGAATTTAGCCCCTGATCCGGTTACTCTGGGGTTGCTACGGGTTGTAAAGCCTCGAGGGTTGTCCTTGAGGAATATTTGAGAGCAGCCCTGAGGAGAAGGACATCCATGGAGAAGAGAGTGGTTTGCTCAGGGCAGAGTCACAGCTCCCAAAATATTCCAAAATCTCCTCGCCAATCCTGTGCTGGGGAACTGGGAAGTTTCAGCAAAGAACTTGGGCACGCCACAGCTTCCAGGAGCTCGTGAAGGACTGGAAAAGATGAAAGTTTGGGAAACCTGGAGCAGGTGCTTGGCTGAAAAGGCCAAAGGATCTGGGGAAGGGTCTGGAACCCCAGGAGGTGCTGAGGGAGCTGGAAAGGGGCTCAGTCTGGAGAAAAGGGGGATCAGGGGGAATTTCTGGCTCTGCACAACTCCCTGCCAGGAGGGGACAGCCAGGGGGGTCGGGCTCTGCTCCAGGAACAGGGACAGGAGGAGAGGGAACGGCCTCAGGCTGGGCCAGGAGAGCCTCAGGGTGGATTTNCCCTTCTGTTCCCTTCCCCTTTTTCCCACTTTGTCCCCCTTTTTCCCCCCTTTCCCCTTTCCCTTTCCCTTCCCATTTCCCCCTTTCCCTTTTCCCTTCTCTCCCTTCACAATCCCTGCAGCCCGACCTGGCCACATCCTCGCTGTCCCTCTGTGTCTCCCCAGTGACATTTCCCTCCCTCCCAGCCATTCCCTGCCCATTCCCAGCCCTCCCAAGGAACACATTTCCCAGCTGGGAAAGCTCCACTCCTCTCAGTCTGATTCAGAGACAGACAGGCAGGTTTGACTGCAGTGGCTCCAGCTCCATCAGCGCTGGGATCGGTAATTCCCGAGCTGATATCGGGGTCTGAGGGCTCCTAATGAGATCTGAGTGCCAGGGCAAAGCCATCTGCTCGTCCTGGGCCTCTCCGGCTGTGGGGCTCCTGCTGGGAAGATGCTGCCTCCTGTGAAAAAGGCAGGACATTTTCCTAATTGCTGCCATTTGCAGGTGGGAGCCGGGCAATAGAGATGCATCTCCAGCTGACAATCCGATATTTACCTTTCCTTCAGCTGCAGACAAATGCCTGGGGTGGCTGCTCACGACACACTTGATGGTTCTTCCTTTTATTTATTTTTTTCACAGTCATTTCTTTTTTATGTGTGTTCAATTCCCTTCTTAAGAATCTGCCCTTTCCCTTAAAGCTGTTTGTTGGGAATTTCATCAGAACCTCCCAGAACAGGATCCAGCACAGAACCCACCTTTAAGCATGGGAGGAAAAAGCAGTTTCTAACCCCAAATAGGAGATCCAAAGTCTCATGGGAGAGCTCAGACATGGGGTTCACATTCCCGTGCACTCACAGCGGGATCTGTTCCCATGGGATGGCTCGGGATGTTTGCCCAAGCTCAGTCTGAGGGTTGGGCTCTTCTCCCAAGCTGACAAAACAAAAGGGAACAACCTCAGGTTCCAGGAGAGGTTTAAGTTGGGTATCAGGGAAAGTTTCTTCCCCAGAAGTTTTCCAGCCCTGGTGGAGTCCCCATCCCTGGAGGGATTTCAAAGCCGTGTGGATGTGGCACCTGGGGACAGGGGCAGTGCTGGCCTTGGCAGTGACAGGTAAAGGATTGGGCTCGATGATCTCAGAAGGCTTTTCCAACCCAAATGATTCCCTGATTCCAAATGAAGATGATCCACTGAAGCCCATTCCTTGTGCTGGGATGTGCCACTCTTTGCTACTCTAAAGCAAAAAATCCCCTTTAATTAAGGAAAACCAATGGAATTCCCTCTTTTTCCTCGCCTGGAGTTCTGCTGGATCCCATTTCCATCCCTGCATCCATCTGTGTCTCCAGCCCAACCCTCGTGTGATGCTCCATGAGATTTCCAGAGCCTGCAGCTGTGGAAGTGCAGGGAATCAGGGGAAGCTCCTTGGACTGGACAGAGAGCAGAGGATTTGCTGGAATGTTCCTACGGAAGTTTTAGAGCGAGCACACAAATAAAGCCGCTCTCTGTGCACACAAAATCCTGCTAAAGCCAGTGGTGGATCCACCACACACACACACAGAGGCTTTACCTGGACCTAAAAATGAGCTTTCACACTCATCCTCGTATTTCTCTGGGATGAAAAACTTATCAGAATCTGGACACCATCTGGAACTGCAGTTTTGGTCTCCTGATCCAGACTTTAGACCTGGTCTAAGACTCTGCAGCCTGTGGGGAGCTGTGGGGAAAGCCCTGGGGCCTCTTCCCAGCCAAAACCTCTTCCCAACAAAACATTTTCCATGTTTCCTGTGGAAAATGAAGTGCAGGGAGAAACTGAGGGCCCCTGCAAGGCTGGGAACCCGGCAGAACTCCTTGTCCCACCCCCTGAGCCCCAGCCAACGTGTCCTGGGTGGGTTTCCCAAGGATCCAGAGCCCCTGGGGAGCCCACCCCACCCCACTGCCCACCATGGACCCCATGGATTTGCTCCATATTTTTGCTGCCATCACCCACAACCCAAATTCTGTGCAAATAAAGCAAACATTGACGATTTCCCAGAGCCACCACAGAGGTGACAGCGGCCACCAGGACTGACACCTCAAACCCTGGCCTGAAGAAAACAATGCCCACCTCACATTCCACAGGCCTGGAGAAACAAAATGATTCAATTCCAGCTGGACAAACAGAGTTTCCTGAACTCAGACCTTCTATTAAATCACTTCCACAAGTAACTGGCCGGTGGCAAAGCATCATCACTGAGGCCAAAATCACTAAAGGTGGAAAATAAGAAGAAAAACTTCCAGCAAGAAAAATCCCTTGCCTTTAATTACCATTAGCAATGCAGCATGACAGAGGGAGATAAACACACAGGCACCTACACAAATAAGGAGCTTGGGAACACAAAGTAATTACTTTGATTTTTTTTTTCCCCCCCCTCTCACCGACATTCAAAACTTATTAGTCTCCAGAAAGCACATATCAGCAAAAGACTGTCACCTCGGGGATAAATGAGGGATTTGTTTGTAATTCATTTCCAGGAGAATATATCCTGATGGTTTTAAGGCAGAGGAGGAACGTGCTCTGGCCAGAACAGACTTCTTAAAAGTGTTTATTCCCATCTTCCCCAGCTGCTTCCCTGGAAATGGGAATGCCAGGTTTCTGCTGGCTGAGAAGTTCACCCCCATTGATTGTTTCTCTAACACGCCACAAACCGAGCGAGGAAAAGTCAATGAAGCCTCTCAGTTTTTCAGTCCATTTCCAGTTTAGGAAAATTGAATTAATCTCTTTACTCGGAGCAGCTCAGACATCCCCGTCCAGGCAATGAAAATCATTGCAGAGGCCACAAAAACCTCTCTCTTTAAAGGTTACAGAGCGAAGATTAAAAGCGCCTCCGGGAAGGGCTGAGAAGCCTGATCAAAATAAAACACTGAGTCAACACTGGAAAGGCTGAGCAGCACTGGTGCCTTCCAGAGCCTGCTGATCTTTCCAGATGCTTCCTTCTGGCACTTGGAGCACTCCCCATGGATTGGGGATGCTCCATGACTTCCCACATCCAGTGTGTTCTGGGCTAGAGGAACTGCTGTGTGAATTTAGCCCCTGATCCGGTTACTCTGGGGTTGCTACGGGTTGTAAAGCCTCGAGGGTTGTCCTTGAGGAATATTTGAGAGCAGCCCTGAGGAGAAGGACATCCATGGAGAAGAGAGTGGTTTGCTCAGGGCAGAGTCACAGCTCCCAAAATATTCCAAAATCTCCTCGCCAATCCTGTGCTGGGGAACTGGGAAGTTTCAGCAAAGAACTTGGGCACGCCACAGCTTCCAGGAGCTCGTGAAGGACTGGAAAAGATGAAAGTTTGGGAAACCTGGAGCAGGTGCTTGGCTGAAAAGGCCAAAGGATCTGGGGAAGGGTCTGGAACCCCAGGAGGTGCTGAGGGAGCTGGAAAGGGGCTCAGTCTGGAGAAAAGGGGGATCAGGGGGAATTTCTGGCTCTGCACAACTCCCAGCCAGGAGGGGACAGCCAGGGGGGTCGGGCTCTGCTCCAGGAACAGGGACAGGAGGAGAGGGAACGGCCTCAGGCTGGGCCAGGAGAGCCTCAGGGTGGATTTCAGGAAAAATTCCTTCATGGAAAGGGCTGCCCAGGGCAGTGCTGGGGTCCCCATCTCTGGAAGGATTTAAAATCCATGTGGAGGTGGCACTTGGGGACAAGGCCACTGGTGACCTGGGCAGTGCTGGGGGAACAGCTGGATTTCCTGATCTTAGAGGGCTTTTCCAACCTAAACACTTCCATGATCTCCCAAAACGAGGAGACACCCCAAGAAATGCTCCAGGGAATGCTGTGAAGGAACCAATTGGTGCCATCCTAAAACAGCTGCAGGTTCCACTGGGAATGAAATCCAGGGGTGGGCGATTTGCTCCGGGGAGTTTTGATGATCCCATAAAAATGTGGATCTTTGGGATGCAGGGGCAGTGCCCATCTGGGGAAGGGCCCTACAGGGACCCTCTGATCCCCTAAATCCCCCCAGGGAAGCAGAAGGAGGAAGGTGAGGATGAGGGCTTCAAGCTGAGGGGTGGTTTTTAATCCTCTGCGATGGGGAGTTTTGGTTAATGCGGTGAAACCACTAATTACAGCTAATTAAACCCGCACTGAGATCAAAGCTCAGCGGAAACTACAGGGGGGAGCAAACAAGGCGGAAAAAGAAAGGGAAGGAAAATACGGATTTTGTTGTATAACCGAGTCTTTAATTGAAAACTAAAGCAGCTTTGCTAATTAAAAGCTGCGAGCCCAAACGAGGACGAGCTCCAGACACAGGAGTCCAGTCTGTGATGGAGACAACACAACTTTCCCACACTGCCAGCAAAGGGAAGCTTTTCCTCCAGAGCCTCCTGTGTCCCTCATCCCCTGAAGGGAAGGGAATTCCTGGGATCCAGACTGTGAAGATTTGGGGATTTTTACCTTTCACAGCTCAGGCTGTGAAGTGGGGGGGATTAGAACGTGCTGGTTACTCAGCTAATGTGGGGTTTACTCAAACTGAATGATCTTCACCCCAAATTTAGTCCTGGCTTGAGGGCAGCCCCAAGGAGAACATCTGAGATACTTCACTCACCCAGAGATGGCAGGGGAGCATCACAGGAGCTCTGCAGAGACTCCTGACTGAACAAAGGGATTCAGGTTGGGATTTGCTGGATCTGATGCTCTCCACACACAAATCGAGCTCAGAGATGGCTCTCAGAGGAAGATTCCCTCCATCAGCTCCACCCTCAGCGACCCTGGGCACCCAGGCACAACCACGGTATTGATCAAGAGTAAAATCAGACAGAGAAATAAGATTTGGCAGTGAAAAGTCTTCCTCCAGAGCACGGGGATGTTTAAGTGCTTCCCTTTCCCTCGGCAGCTCCCAGTAGATGGCAGCAGGTCACTGCTGATTCCTGCAGCAGGGAACAGCAGAAATCTGGGGATAATCGAACAAAAAACTGCCCAGCCTGCCAGGACAGGAGCCCTGAGTGCCCAGGATCCAAACCTGGCAGCGCAGCCCTGCTCCCCAAGCCAGCAGTGATGCAGGGTTTGGGGTGGGTTTGATAAAAGCTCAGCTCCAGCTGCATCCTCCATTCTAAACCCTCCCCTCTCACAGGATCATGGAATTGTGGAATGCTTTGGGAGAGAAGGGACTTTAAGGATCATCCAGTGCCACCCCCTGCCATGGGCAGGGACATCTTCCACTATCCCAGGGTGCTCCAAGCCCGTCCAACCTGGCCTAGGAATAAAGACGGGTTTTGAGTAATGGGAGCATTGCCCAGACCCATTGAGGGGCTGCAGCGTGTCCAGGGATGGGAATGGAGCTGGGGAAGGGTCTGGAGCCCCAGGAGAGGCTGAGGGAGCTGGGAAAGGGGCTCAGCCTGGAGAAAAGGGGGATCAGGGGGAATTTCTGGCTCTGCACAACTCCCTGCCAGGAGGGGACAGCCAGGGGATCGGGCTCTGCTCCAGGAACAGGGACAGGAGGAGAGGGAACGGCCTCAGGCTGGGCCAGGGGAGCCTCAGGGTGGATTTTAAGGAAAATTCCTTCTCCATGAGGGTTGTTAAACATTGGCAGGGGCTGCCCAGGGAGGTTTGGAGTCCCCATCCCTGGAGGTGTCCAAGGAACTCATGGATGTGGCACTCAGTGGAGGACAAGGTGGGGGTTGGCCACAGCTTGGATTTGATGGTCTTAGGAATCTTTTCCAACTTCCATGGTGCTGTGAGTCCATGATTTGGGTTTATTGATGGCCAAACCAGGACCAAGTGGAGCTCTGATGGCTTCTCCCCACCCCATTTCCCCGGGGATCCACCGGCACTGCCAATGTCCCTGCTGTGGGGACACATCCCAGCCAATATCCCTGGAAATGTCCCAGCCAATATCCCTGGAAATGTCCTCAACAGCAGGAAAAGATTCCTGCAGGAATCCTGGTCCCTGCAGCAGGAGTGGCCGTGGGAACAACAGGAATGGCAGCACAGGGAAAGCTCCAAACGACTCCCAGGTGTGGGGACACCTCTGGATTCCAGAGGCAGGGAGGACACTGAAACCCGGGGACAGTGACAGCACTGCTCAGAAAGCTTCATTTCCCAGGTCACAGTGACACTTGTTAGAGAAAATGTTCCCATTTCATCCCTGCTCTCTCTGTTCCCCTTGCAGCCACCTCAGCTCACTCTGCAGAACACTCAATTTTAACACTTGTACGACGCAGAAAACGGCGCTTTCTTTCCAGTGATTTCTTATTTAAGGGTGAGTCTGGAGCAGAATCCTCACCCTTTGTGACTACCTCTGATGAAATCTTCATAAAAACCCAGAGAATTTTTGGGTGGGGATAGAGGGAGAGGAGGAAAGAAGGCACAAGGGAAAGGACCTGAGTAGGAATTCAAATCTGAAGCTTTCATTCCTTTCATGCCATAAATCTAATTACGGGTGTGAAACTTTGGAAATTTGGAGGTATTTGGAAGTCATGCTCAGTCCTGGACTTTGCAACACATTCTTGGATATTCCACAGGGAGAAAATCCTGCTTTTTCTTTAACAAAGCATTGGAAGCCCCAACAACCTCCTGCATTTCTGCTGGCCTAGATACTGAACACACACAGGAGTGAAAAACCTATTAATATTTGCAGGAAATTTAGCAAATATTACAAATCCTTTGTGACACCTCAGCAGTCAGAACCAGCCTTTCTCCTGGTGGAAAAAACTCCTCACACCGCTTGGAAATTTAATTTTTTTTTCAATGGAAACATGCTCTGTGATGCTCTGCTGAGACTTTCCCTGCCTTGAACTGAGAATCTTAAAGTAAAAGTCATTTAAAACACATTTTCCCCCTTGCCATGGGACTGCTCCCAAAGCAGCAAATGCTGCTGTTGTCACCTGTGGGTGACAGAGCTCTGGAAAAACGGGGTTTAATCAGCAAGAGCCTCACCAGGACCAACAAATGGGTTTGCTGAGAGTCCTCCAGGTGATTTTGGCTTCAGAGGAGAAAGGGCTTCCCCTTCCAGCTTCCCTGGCTGGGATTTCTACTGCCTGAAGGACTGAGCAGAGAAGAAAGGAGATGCCCAGTGTTCTCTGAGGCCTCTAAAAAGCCTTGAAAACCGTATCAGAATTGAAAAATAAAAGCAAAATCAAAATCACAACGCTCAGGAAAACCTTAAAAAATGTTTGGTCCTTTCTCAACTGGTCTGGTCTTTCTTAACAAACTGTTTCTCCAACAGGTTCACTTTGAGAAAAGGAGCTGTTCCAGAATTCAGATTTAATGCATGGAGAGTGATGCACTGATTGTTAATTGTGGTTAATTGCTCCTTGAACCCTCGGTGCCATGGGCACAGAAATATCCAGGCAGGGTTGGGAGTCTCCAGTCCCACCCAGGATCCTCCAATTCCCTGGAAAAGCGAAGCAGGGAGGGAATTTATCCCAGGAGGTGCAGGGGGAAGGGAGAGCAGGGGAGGGAGGATTTCTCCATCAGCTCTGCCACTGCTCCTGCCCATGGAAAAACCACTTTATCTTGAAAAAGGCAAAAGTGAGAGTTAACCACAGCTCAGAGCATTTACAGAGTCCTGCCTGAGCCGTATCACAGAGGTACAAATCACTTTTATCCCAGCCTGATGTTGTTTTATGCCTTCTGGAGGGGAGCTGTTATGTTTATTTAATAGTTTGAGTAGACCTGGGTAGGGTGGAGTCCCTGGGGTGAGGTGAGAACCTTGCTGGGGTGATTGTGAATTCAGGTGAGCAGGGCAGGGCTTGGATGCACCAGAGCCTTGTTTATGTACAAGGAGAATCTGGGTAATAAACACTTAAACATTCAGGAGTCATCTGAAGAACTAAAGAATCAGACCAGAGCATGGAATTACACCCCAAAAGAAAAGAGGGAAGTGATGAAGCTGTTGAAAACAAGAAAAGAAATGTTTCTGGATTGATTTGATGGGAAGAAATCTGCACAAAGCTGCTGTGGGAGGGTGGGGATCAGATTCTTCCCCCAAGGAAAAAGGAACAGGACACAAGGAAGTGCCAGAGGAGGCTAGGGTTGGGTATCAGGAAAATTCTTTCACCACAGGATGGTCATTTAAGAAAAAATATTAAATTTGGGATGGTTATTCCTTGCAGTTTCTAGTGGACCTTTCTCCCTCCCCCTCCTGCAGGCCTCAGCATTCACAGCTTCCTGGTGCCAATGCTGATTGAAGAACTGGATCCAATAATGATCTGTCCCCAGATGAGATCCCAAATAAATGAGGCACCCAGTCTCCCTCCTCATCCAGGGAGCTCGAACTTCCCTCCCAATTCAGCCTCCAACAGCAGTGGCCAAGTGATGGCACCAAGTTTTCCCAGTGTTTGTGGTGGGTCAGGTCCCAGTTCCACACAAACCTCTCTTGTTTGACCCCATTCCTTCATTCCCAAGTTCCAGACCTTTCCTTTGGCTGCTCCAGGGCCCAGCTGCTGCCCCAGAGGATCAGCTGAGGAGCTCCCTGCAGCCAGCCCAGAGTCCAGGGGCCACAGCCACTGCTCAGGGCTTGCCCCCTCCTATCTCCTTATCCCTCAGTCCTCCCTGAATGAAGAAACCCCAAAATGTGGGAGAGGTTTGCAGGGGGTCTGTCACACCTGGTTTTGGGTTTATTTCGAGGGAGATGTCCCTTCAAGCCAACCTGGATCTGGATCTGGTGACCCTGAGCCTTCCACAAACCAAAACATTTCTCACCTGGAAAGAAATCCAAGCCCCAGTTTAATCTTGTTTAAGTTTTACCCTCTACCTTTGGCAGCTTTTCCCTGCCTGGGTTTTGGTTTTGGAGAAGCACAGACACTTTGGTGAGACCTCACATCAGCCTCAACTGATCCACATTTTGACTTGATGACCTTGGAGATCTTCCCAAACCTCAATAATCCCCCCAATTCTATGATCCCACATCCCTCTGAATGTTGTGTGACCAAAGGAAAGCCAAAATTGCCACTCCCACCTCCGCTTGTTGAACTTGACGCTCGTCTGGCCACCTGAGGCTTTTGGAAGGAGCCACCTCTGCTCCTGTGGGCACCAGAAGAGTGACAGAGCCCGAGGTTTGTGCTCACCTGGCGAAGTCCAGGTCAGCCTCCCGGGACATGGTGATGTTGGTCAGGTTTTGCTGCAGGATGAAGATGTTCCTGCACATTTTCTTGATGCCGGACTCGCTGATGCGCTTGAAGTAGTGGGCACCGTTGATGAGGATGCAGGAGATGAGGTGGCCCAAACCTGCAAAGGGGAAGGGATTTAGTGCCAATAATTCGTGGTAAAAACCCCAAAATTAGCACTGTTAAGTGGTGCATGTCAGCTGGATCAAGTGATAATTGGGGTTTAGCTGGAAACCCTCAGTGATCTTCATGGTGCAGTTTAGGACTTTCCACTTCTTTAGTAAAAACACAAAAGTGCCCCAAAACTCAGAGCTGTGTTATCACAACCACTGATTTTTAATCAGGCTTTGCATAATGTCCCATCCAGTCCCTCTCCCTGTCTGGGCAGAGCAATGGGTCACTGCAGCTCCTGTAAAACCACAGGATTTTAATCTGTTATCCAGGGTGGTGTTTTCCCTGTTCTCCCTGGAAAATTCAGTCTCCAGGAGCAGGAATGAGCTGCATTTTGATGCCCCTGATGCACAACCCCTCTCTGATCAGTCCTGAACAGATCCCTGTGTCTGAAGGAGGTCAGAAGGACACAGTTGGGGTTAAGGGACACAGGGATCCCCAAAACGATGCACCCACTCGTGTCACATTACAAAGAGCAGAAACCCAGCCTGATTTACACTGCACAGCTCTGGGCAAGCCCAGAGGCCAATTAAAAGTCTAAATTAAGGATTTAATTCATGTACAGGGAGCCAGTGTGGGGCATCTGTAAAGCTCAGACCCAGGTTTAAGAGGTGCCTGTGATTAAGGAGGACCCTGGGTGTGAATTTAAACCTCAACAGGATGTGAATGGTCCCTGTGGCTCTGTGTGGAGTCATTTCCCTCTTCTTGAACAAACAGGGAATCACAGAATCCCAGGATGGTTCAGGTGGGAAGGGACCTCAAAGCCCATCCAGTGCCACCCCTGCCACGGCAGGGACATCTCCCACTGTCCCAGGATGCTCCAAACCCCAATGTCCAACCTGGCCTTGGACATTCCAGGGATCCAGAGGCTGCTCTGGGAATTCCAGCCCAGGCAGGAATTCCTTCCCCAGATCCCATCCATCCCTGCCCTCTGGCAGTGGGAGCCATTCCCTGTGTCCTGTCCCTCCAGGCCTTGTCCCCAGTCCCTCTCCAGCTCTCCTGGAGCCCCTCCAGGCCCTGGAATGTTCTGGAAGCTCTCTCTGGATCCTTCCCTTCTCCAGGAGAACATTCCCATCTCTCCCAGCCGGTCAAACCCCACCTCAGTCTGCTTCATCCCCGAAAGGAATCCCGTGGAGCTTTGGGATGAGAATGGAAACCCCTTTATTGAGGAAGGATTGGGAAGCACCTGACCTTCAAAGATGTACTGGAACTTGTGCTGCTGCAGGCTGGCACTCATGGCCTCCTCGATGGCGCTGATGTCCTTGTTGAGCCGCACCACCAGCGGGTCGTAGTCCATGCTCTCCACGTTGGCCACGATGGCGTAATTCCCTTGTTTGGCCAGAGGGATCAGGTAGTGGAAACAATGAACCCTGTGAGGCACAAGAGAGAAACAACAAAAAAATAAATTTAAATCTTTTAAAATATCTGTGGGATACAAAGTGTTTTTTCCCCTTCCTCACGCTGGTAAAAAAATAACTTTAGGAGGTGGGTGGTGATGTCTGTGTTAAAGGCATCCTTCTCTTGTCATCCTTCAGGGATGGATCCAACAGATCCTTGGTGACAGATCTGATCACCATCATCCCAATGAATCTTTCTAAAAATTCCCCATCTTCACATACAATATCAGTCCTCCAACAAGAACTCCTTCCATGAAAACCTCATAAAAATTGATAACTGGCAGGACCAGCGAGCCAGGGTCCATGGAATGATTGTTAAAATTCCAAAACTGTGCCTATTCCCAAGCATTTCACCCTATTTCGCATATTCACACACAGGCACCAGGGGGACTGGGATTGTTCTCTGTTACTGCAGGTGGTTGGAAATGCAGAGTGAGGGATCCAGGGAAGCTCCCACCCCGCTGGGATTTTCCTGATGTCAGCACCTCTCCTCAATCCCTTCCACCCTTTGGACACGCGACGTGGTTTGGTGAATCCACAGCTCTGAACTTGGCTCCTGTTGGAGGCACTGGAGGAGCTGGGCAATGCTCTGCTCTAAATTACAGCAGAGTTTATCCCTGAATTCCATTTTAGGGATTTTTGCTTAACCCAAGTGTGACGAAAAGCCAGAGAGGCCAGAAACCCATCCCACGAGTCCGGGTTACCTCAGGCATCACCTCCCGTTACAGCCCAGCTGGAAAACTGCTCCATTTCTGTATTTCCACCACCTTTTCCTCAAACCCTCCCAAGCCCAGCAGGTGATGGATGGCAGGATGAAGGAGTGCTGACAGGAATTAATGTGGATTATTTTTTCAGAGCTCCACACTGACTCCAGCAGAGCACGCGGGGACGCGACATGGCTTGGGATGTGTCACCGAAGAACAAACTGATGATCCATCAAATCTCTGACATCCCCCTTCTATTTGATGCCTCAGAGCAAAGGGAAGCAATGAAAATACACCTGGCCTAAACAGTTCTCCAGGGAAAAAATGTCTTCCCAGCCCTGGGGTGGGCAGCTGGAAGCCTGAAGAAAGGGATTTGATTTTTGCATGTGAAAGGCAGAGACTTCATGGAATTATCCAGCCCTTGAAAAAAATCCAGCTGGTCCCCCAGTTCCTGCTTGAAAAAGTAGGAGGAGAAGCTCCTATTTGCAATCCCCTAAAAAACAGCCAAACTGTGGAGACACCTGTTAGACCATGAAAACACCATTGTGTTGTTTTGGAAGCACAAACTCCCTGAAAATCACATTTTTCCTGGTCTCTGAACCATAATCATGGAATCACAGAGCAGGTGGGTTGGAGTGACCTGCAAGATCATCCAGTGCCACCCCTGCCATGGCCAGGGACACCTTCCACCATCCCAGGATGCTCCAAGCCCCATCCAACCTGGCCTGGGACACTTCCAGGGATCCAGGGACAGCCCCAGCTTCTCTGGGAAGCTCCAGGTAAGATCTCACCACACCCACATTAAGGGATTTCTTCCTAAATTCTCTTTTAGTTAAGATACAAGCCTCCCTAAGAAATCCCACTTTTGGTTTCCTGCCTCCATCCCTCGTTTGGCCACCCATGATTTGGTGACCTGGCATTTTTGGACTAACCTTTGATGTTGCCATGGACAGGTTTATTTGTCTCCTCTGGATGGTCTGGAGGTCATCTTCACCTGCAGCCTCCCAAGATCCCCCTCCACCCCCAAATCCCAGATTTTTTACCTGACTTCCAAGTGCAGCACCAGCAGGCAGCGATCAGCCATCTCCTGGAAGGACCTGGCCAGCTCACTCAGGTTCTGCAGGATCTGCTCGGATGCTGGAAGGTGTTCCAGGCTGGCATGGCTGTCCTGGCCTGGGGACATGGCTGGCAAGAGAAAAGAGTGACATTTGGGACATTCTCCATCCCATCCAGAGCCTCCTGTGTGCTCCCATCCCACCTCTGATTCAGGGGTGGATCAAGGAACAAAAAGTTCTCCTGCAGTGGATTGAACTCCCAAGTGGATCTGAGGGGTTTCATCAACCACCAGGTTGATTTTCCTGGGAAGAGATTGCTCTGGGGTGAGAATTCCTGTGGCTGCAGAGTCCAGGAGTGTTTATCTTGCTCTGCTGGGAGGGAGGAGCTGCTTGGGAGCCAAAGCACCCACAGGTAAGAGAGTCCTTTTTGGTCACCACGATGAACCTCAGCTGAGTCCCCATCCCTTCTTTTGGTTTTGTTCCTTAACCACGGCTCCTGGGCAGTAAAAAGCAATTAAACCACAGCAAACACCCAGGAGCTGCTCATGGATCGTTTCCTTCCCACTGAGAACCCCTTGAAAAAGCTCCTGGAATTTTATCCCAGCCATGAGTGCAGGTCTAACTCCATAACTTCATCCCTTGTGGCAGCAAAAAGCAATTAAACCACAGCAAAGACCCAGGAGCTGCTCATGGATCGTTTCCTTCCCACTGAGAACTCCTTGGAAAATCTCCTGGAATTTTATCCCAGCCACCAGAGCAGCTCCAGCTCCATAACTTCATCCCTTGTATTTTACCCCAGGGCCTGAGCCCTGACCCTCCTGCAGGAGCATCTCCATTGTGATAAACAGAGTGTATTTATAACATCCATGACAAGAGGAACCCTCTGTTATCCCACACTCCACCCTAATCTGAGGAAGTGCATCCCAAATATCCGAGTTCAAGGCCTCATGCCAGCAGCACTTTGGAGCTGAGATCCTGCCTGGGGTGATCAGCAGAGGTTGAAATCAGGCTGCCCTGAAACACTTGAATTAAATAACGCGATTTCCAAGAGATCTCCTGGATCTCCAAGCCCCATTTCCCCAATCCCTGTGTCCTGTGGCTTCGAGTAGAGATTCCTGTGCCATATAAAAGATTTCTACCCTTGCTGCCTCTTTCAAAACACTTCTGTAACAGGGAAGGTAAAGTTTGGGATCAAATTTCCAGCTTAACATTCACTGATGTTTTGTATTTGCTTCTTTATACAGCAACATTATTCTTTCCCTCACGGAGTTCTCCATCTCTTTGTTGAATCATGGAATGATTTTCTCCAGGCTGAGAAAGCTTTCCCAGCTCTCTCAGCTGCTCCAGACCCTTCCCAGATCCAACACAACCCTGCACAGGAAGGATCTGTGCATTCCCAAGGAGCTGCTGACAATCAGCTTCCATTTTTGAGTGATGCTGATTTAAGGAAACGTGACTTTTGTACTCCCTGCTTTGGGAGTGGAACTTTGGATTAAACACTAAAAATAATCAGCCTAAAATGAAACACATGTACTTGTGTATGTAATACATGATCCAGTCTGAGAAGATTAAAAAATCATAGTGAGGAGATAAAAACCCCAAATTTTTATTCTTTTTTGTGCAAAACAAAGCAGAGTTGAACAAACAATTATGTGTGGAAATCACAGAAGATGGAAGTAGATGGCCTTTGATGCCCAGAGAAGCTCTGGGATCCCTGGAAGTGCCCAAGGCCAGGCTGGACAGGGCTTGGAGCAGCCAGGGACAGTGGGAGGTGTCCCTGCCCAAGGCAGGGGTTGGAATGAGGTGATCCCTGAGGTCCCTCCCAACCCAACCCATTCCATGAATTAACTCCAGGAATTAACCTCTCTCAGCAACTCCTGGGATCACAGCAAAACTCATGAAGTCATTTTTTGAACCAAGGAACACTGAGAAATTCCCAGCCTGGCAAATACTGCTGGAAATAATGAACTGGCCTGGAGTGTGTGAGAGGAACAGAGGGAAATGAGGGTGACAATCCAGCCTGGGAATGACGAGGATTCACCCCCCTGAGACTCCTGCCAGCCCCTCTCTGCTGCCTGAGCTCTGTCCCACAAAGAAAATTAAATTACCAGCAAGGAGTGAGGGTCTTATTTACACAACCTCTAATTCCAGATTACCCCAGGACTCTCAGGAGGCACCTGGGGAGAGCTGTTTGTCCTCCAAGTGACACCAGAGGGTGGCAGGACTTCAGCTCAGGGTCAGCTCTAAGGACAATTATCTGGTGACAGGACAAAGCAGAAAACCCCACCTTTACCATGCAGGAAAAAAACATGTTTTTTTTTTATTTTTTTAGCCCCAAATACTACATTTTGAGAAGTTTTTTTATCCTCCTGGAGATGCACTTGGTGCAGGAATCATCTCTCTTTAGCAGAGCCAGCTCTCTCCGGAGATGCCACCCTGGAAGTGCTGGAGATGGATGGAGCCATCACCTGAAAAGCAGGAGTCAGCTCCTTCCTGCTGCAGGGAGATGCACACACCATTTTTCTCCTCTCCACAATTCATTTGCAGCACTTTAAGTGAAGCTGTAATTATATTTGTCAGTGGAGATAAGGGGAGGAGGGAGATGGGCACAATCTGCTCCCTGTTTAAAGCACTGAAATCCTTCTGGGTGTTCTGAGCCCTCCCTGGCAGGGAGGAGGCTCAGGTGAGATTTTTTTTGGGGGGGTGAATCTGAATTTCTCCTGTGTGTTTTTGCTTTTAAAGGAAGCCTTTCAGAGCCCATCAATTTTCCTTTCTTCTCTGGACATCCAGAAGAGAAAATCCCATTCCTTTAAGTCTCACTCCAGATAGTTTTACTCCATCATTCTTGGCAGCATGAAGCCAACAAATGAGCTGGAGCAGCAAAAAATAATCAGAGCCTAAATTATTAAAGGGCTTTGAGTAAAAAAATGCCATTTGGAGCTGGCTGTGGAGTTGGGCAGTTCTTTGGGCAAAGGCTGAGCCTTCCTGTGGCTGTGGACCCACCACACTCTGAAAAAGGGAGGGATCTCAGACTGCTAAAATGCTGGGAAAAGGGGAAAAAAATAATCTGGAATGCTGGAAAAACAGAGCAGCCATCCAATTCTTCTTCCCCTTCTCCTTCCTAACCCATCTCCACCCAGCTGAACATGAGCCCACCTGGCCACCACAACACCCTGGCCAATGTCCTGCTCCACTGGCCTTTATCATCCTGGATAATTAATTCACACATTAATCTGCCCAAGGTGAATTTTCCATGCTGCTGGATCAAAGTCCCAGCTTTGTTTGGGATTTCTCCTCCCTGGCTGAAATCACAGCCCAGTCCTCTCCTTCTGAGGAAAAGAAACGTTTCATTCTGGCAAAGCTGAGAAAAATAAACTCATCACAAGCTTTGTCACCCAGGATTTCAGTGGCTCCTGACAGGCTGTGCCTTGTGAATCGATGGATGCAGATTGCCAGGCCTCTGGAATATTCAACAAAACCCCTGGAGCTGCTCAGGTGTGAGCAGAGTGACCACTGACAGATCCGAGTGCTTCAACAGCACAAGGAGCAAAATCGATCCAAGGAGACAAATTCTGCACCCTGAGCCTGAGGAAGGAACCCCCAAAACGCTGAGGATTTGCACAGCATTCCCTAATTTGCTTTATGGGGGACAGGAAAGGCTCACAGAGACATTTTACAGCTTTGCTGGGGGAAAAAATCCCTCTTCTTTGGGAGAGAGATGCAGCAAAGAACTCCTGATGGATTTAAGGACCAGTTTGCAGCTCCTCAAATTTGAATTTCTTCCTCCCTTCCTCTCCAGAAGAGGTAACTCCAAAAAAAAAAATAGGAAAAAGGGAATTTGTCATGGGGTAGCTGCTGGATTAAGCCTTTAGAGAGTCAGGGTTAATTCTTCTCTCTGCTGGAGACTTTCCTGGGGATCTCAGGCACCACTTTCTGCGCTTGAGTTCCCAGCAGGTAAAACCTGGATAATGTGTTTTTATCCATCACTGCCATTCCAGCTGACTCAGTTCTCCCTCTCTCCCGTTCCCACAGCTTTTAGCACCACGAGGAGATGATGCCACAAGGACACAAAATCGCTGCTGAAATACCTTCATAAAGGAGAATATCTGCTATTTAAAGGAAAAAAGTTTTGGGTGAAGCTGGGCAGAATTAGAGATGTGATGGTTTTTTAAAGGAGTGGGGTGTGAACACCAGATCCAACATCGAGGACTTAATTCAGCAGAATTCCTGCTAGGAAAAATCTGACTTCTACACCCAAAAAAGCATGGGAAAATTAGTACTTTTTTAATATTTCATAATTTAAAAGCCACCTCTGTGGTTTTTTTATGGTCAGTCCCTCTGGGACCCAGCAAGGGAAAGGAGCTGCTGGTGAGGAAATCTTTGTGAGGGGACAGGAATATCACCAAGGTCACCATGCCCCACCAAAAGGTGACTCCAAGGTACAGATCAGTCACTGCCTTCTCCTAAATTTGGGAGTTCCAGCTTTCTAGGAAAGGACTGGAATGAGCCATGAAAGCTGGAGCTGGATTTTGATTCTCCTACAGTTCACGGGGTTCATTTCAGAGCGATGGGAATTCAGGAAGCACAGCTGGATTTTGGGGATGACACCTTCCCTCTGCTTCTCTCAGGTGTGAATATTTGGGTCTCTTAGATATGAACAAATACTTCAAATATTCACCCAGACATTGCTGCTTTTTACCAAAATTGTTCTCTTTTGTAGGGTTTAAATCCAGGGAAATAAAACACTCAGAGGAACGATTTCCCCCAAGGCTTCCAAGATCATGGAATGGATTTTGGAAATGGAACCAAGAATGATGGAAGGGAACTTTAAAGGCCATCAGTCCAACCTTCAGCATATCTGGCACCTCACAGCTGGATTTGGGATCTCAGCTGTCTAAATTGTCTCAATTCCCAGCATTTTACTGGGAATTCAGCTTTTACTGGGATTAACAGGGCGCTCACTGGTGCCAACAGGACAAAGTTACTCTTGTAGGACAAACAGAACTGAAGAGGAAACGAGCTCAGGGAGAGCTGCTCATTAATAAATCTCCAAGCGAATTCCCACTAATGAGTCCTGTTTTCTCAGAGAAAAATCAGGGCTGTGGTGGAGGAACCTTAAGGAAGGGATTTCCCCTTGTAAATCTCGAGGTTCTGACAGGGAAGAACTGCAAGGAAAAATAATAAAAAAAGAAAAAGCAAGAAAGAAAGAAAAGGAAAGCAAAAAAACAAAAGAGGACTGGCACTGAGAATTTCATCCCGAGGCCTCTGTGTCCTTAAAATCCAAGTGTGGGAGAAGGGACAGAGCTGGGAAAAAAAGCATCCCGACCTTTTAGAGGTGGGAAGGAAGAGCTGCAGCCCCCATCAGCTGGGTAAACACTAATGATGAGCAGAGCCCAGACTGTCACCGGTGATAAAGAGCAGCCTAAACACTCTATTAGTTTTTCATTTGGGGAATTAATGTTTTTTACGGCGTGTGTACACTCGGCCCTTAATGAATTGTCTCGTTAGCGCTGCCTGCGGAGCTCCTCCGCTGCCGGCCATAAATTTCCCCAGGAAATTAGCGCTTTAAAAAAGGCAATAATTCCTCCAAAAAAAAAAAAAAGTGGTTTGTTTTCTGTTTTTCTGCAAAGATTCAGCTTTGGGAAAAATAAAAAAAAAAAAACCCACGGGATTATTTAGAGGGGGGGAGAGGAATCTGTTAAATAAAATTGAGGGGCAACATAAGTGTGTGAGGAGGTTTGAGCTCCATCCTGCAACTCCTGGAAGGTTTGGTTGATCCACACTTTTCTTTAAACACTGGAAAAAGCTTGAAAATCACCCAAAAACAATTGGTTCATAAAAAATCTCCAAAGATCAGGTGGTTTCCACTAAAAAAATGGGGTTTTTTTCACTGAAGGGAGCAAAATTGTGAAGGGAGAATTAAGAGCAGGATCCTAACACAGAATTAGGAAGTTGATTGCAGTATAGGATTCCCTAAAAAGTTCAGGATTTGCTGTTCCAGTGCTGGGAAAAGTCCTCTGTGTTATTTTTTTTCTGTTTTCAGTCATTTATGATGTAACTTTCCCAGAACTTGCCCTTCTCAGAATTATTATTTCCCGGGCTGAATTCTATTATCTCAGAAGTGACTTGATTTTTAAAAGTCTTTTCATCTTCTTCTGAGTTCTGGGAAGGATTTTTATTTATTTTTTTTTTCCTGTTTGGTGTTTCCCAATGTGCTTCACCGAATTTTCCTTTAAAACAGGGAAGATCACAGGTCAGTGGAGACACTTCCATCAATCTACAGCAAACCAAAAACTCACCCCAACTTCTCCTCAGAGTCCTCCAGGATACTGAGCTGGACCTTCCCAAAAAAATACCCTCAAAACCTCCCTGCAGGATTTCTCTGGGTCTGAGAGGGATGGATTTGCAAAAGAACCTTAAATCTCCCAGTCTTGTTGGGCTTAGTGGAAGAGAAAGGAATAAAATTCCTGAAGTCAGTCACGGTCCTGATGCCCAAGAGTAAAAGTATAATGAAAATAAATACATTCAGTATTTATATATGAAATACATTCAGTAAAAAATAAAAATAAATACAGTTAAACAGATCCTGAGCAATCATTTTTCTGACAATTATAGATAAAAGTGGGGTTTTTTGAGGGCTGTTTGTTTAACAGATTGGTTTGCAAAGCAAGAGGAGCAGCCCACAGGTCTGGAAGGCAAAAAATGAAAGAATTTTGCCCAAGGGAATCCAGAGGAAGGTGGGAATGGGAACATCCATGGGAATGATGAAGAGTTTTCAAATCCGGGGTGAAGAGTGGGAAAGAAAAAGGGACAAGCACCAGGATAATCAGATTCAGCCCGATTTCTCCACAATTCCTGGTTATTTAAGAGCCATTCCCCCAAATCCCAGAGGAATTTAAGCGCTGGTGAGATCAGAGTGACCCAACGGTGTCCTCAAACCTTGGCTGGGATTTTGAGTCCCCACCCCATAATTTTGACAATTCTTTTTCCCCTTCCAGAGCAGGGCAAAGTGTCACCTCTGTCACTCCGAGGAGGAGCAGGGAGGACTTTCTGCTCTCCATCTTTGCCATCAGGGAATGATTTTCTCCAGGAAGAGATAAAAGGACTTTAATGGGATGAACCAACTGGACTGGCCAGCAGGCTCCTTAGAGCCATTCCCATAAAACCCCGATTTCCTGGCATTACTCACGCGGGATCCTGCCTGTAAAACAGTTTGAAAGCTTTGCTAATTAGGTCACTTATTTACATGACAATCCCCTGCGTTTAGGGCTGGTGGGTGGGAGGAAGGAAAGACGGAATGAGAGTAATTAGCCTAATGATGATGGTGAGTTAAGTGCTGACCCCAGGGCACCCGATCGATCCCGGCACAGATTCCCGGTGTTGTCTCCCACAACAACCCATAAATGAGCAGCCAGGGCAGGGAAACAAAGTCTCCTTTCCTCATCCCATTAAATACTTGATGGAAAGCGCTGAGGCTGGGGAATGCTGCAATCCATGGGAAAAGCTTCACTGCAGACATTCCAGAAGTCAAAAAAAAGCTCTGGAAGGCACCGGGAGATCACTTTGATGGAAAACCAGGAGTTTTCAGGTGACTGGTGACTGTGTGGTTTCAATCCCCGAGCTCCAGCAAAGCGGAGCCATTTTTAAAGGATGAAATTTTCGTGCCAAAATCCTAAAATAAACCAAAATAATCCTCATGCTCAGTTGAATCAAACCAGGCATTTTTTCTCTGTAAAGTTCCCTGATGGTCTTGAAGGTGTTTTAACACTTTGCTATCCCAATTTCTCCATGGTTTTAGTCCTCCAGAAGTCAACTCAGCCTAGAGGGACGCAGCTGGACTCTTGTCCTCTGCCTGCTCTGCTCAGCTCTTGCCTTTAGAATCCTGGAATGGTTTGGGTTGGAAGGGACCTTCCAATCCCATGGGACACCTCCCACTATCCCAGGTTACTCCAAGCCCCAATGTCCAGCCTGGCCTTGGACATTCCAGGGATCCAGGGGCTGCTCTGGGAATTCCAGCCCAGGCAGGAATTCCTTCCCCAGATCCCATCCATCCCTGTCCTCTGGCAGTGGGAGCCATTCCCTGTGTCCTGTCCCTCCAGGCCTTGTCCCCAGTCCCTCTCCAGCTCTCCTGGAGCCCCTTTAGGTCCTGGAATGTGCTGGAAGCTCTCCCAGATGTTTGCAGCAGCTTTGCAAAGTCCGAGTCCATTTCTAGTTCTACCAAAGCTATAAATGGTGATTAATTAGCATTAATTAATAATTATAATTATTAATAATAAAGTAAAAATTATACTAAAATAATAACGCTAAAACAATAATTAATAATAAATAATAAAGTAATAAAAATAAATAATAATTAATTACTTGATCACCCCTGGTTTGGTTTGGACTTGGCAGATCCCCTTTCACTCTGGGTGAGGCTTGTGGAGCTCCCTGTCCTTGCTCAAGGGCATTCCCACCTGGGAAACCCAGGAGAACCAGGCAAGGACCTCGTTCCTCCATTAAACACCACCCCAAGCTCGCTGTGTGGTTTGGAGCAGCCTGAGGAGAACACTGGGAATCTCTGAGCATCCCAGAGCAGGAACAGGCTGAGCCCTGGGATGGACAGAAACATCTGTGGACATGAGGCCAAGCAGATAAAATGTCCAGGAAGAACTTTTCCTTCTTTTCCTCTGCTTCTCCTCAGAACCAGCGAGATCTGAGTGATTTTGTCCAGCACCAGCAGCTCCCAGGCCGGGTTAATTCCTGCAGCCAGGAATTAAAGCATCCACGGGGGCACAGCAGGTTGGGATGGCCACAAAAAGGAGGTGGGGCAGCTGGCCAGGATTTGTGTTCTTCCAGAAGAGCCCCAACCACTCAGGCAATGGGAAAGAGGAAATATTGGAAAATAAGGCTATTTATGAAGCTTAAATAAAAAGCTGTCGTTTAGATTAAGTCATATTGAAGCAGCAGATACTCACCAAATAAAGCACTCAAGATTTACCTTTTTAATTTAATGGCAGATGGTTTGCATTTGGTGGAAATGTGCAGCTTTTTCTGGTTTAGACAGAAATTTACTTTTGTTGCGATAACAAAGCCACAGCATTCACAAAGTCCTTCGCCTGCCCCATGGCAGGCCCGTGTTGGTCATCTTTAATCTGGCTTTTAAATAAGGTTCTCTATTAAAATATCTTAAAAAAAAAATCTATTCCCCGTGAGCAATCAATACAGCAAGATGTGCTACAAGTTCAGTGACAGGAGATAAAAAAAATAAGAAATCAGCTGCAGCTTGAGAGAAATAGAGCCCCATTTAAGAGCTGAATTCAGTCCATTAGTGGGTTAAACACAAAGCCCTGCCTGAGCTCAGCACTGCTGGGTGGCCTGGCTGAGAAATGAGAGGCAGCAATTTCCCCTCCACGCCGGGCCTGATTTCCATTTGTGCTGAAACCCCTCTGCACCGCTCTGGAGGGGCCTTAAAGTGACTTTAAATGACAGCTCCCTGTGGCAGAAAGGGTTCCAGTGTCCATTTTAAAGTCATCATTCCCGGAGTGGGGCAGGATGCTCCCTCTCCACCATCAAAGGCCATTCCAGGCTCAGGGAAGCAAAGGAGAGGCTGATGATCCTCTCGGGGCAAAGTGGCCCAGGATGGTCTGGATGCTCTAATGGTCCTCAGTGAGCTTGGAAAAGCATTTTGAGATCCATGGCTGGAAAATGAGATGCAAATGATCAGTGTTATCATTAACAAAGCCAGCTAGTGGCAGAGAAACTCAGGATTTTAGGAAAAAGCTGTAGCAAACCTCAATTTTTCCTCCCCTGCTTTTGAATGAAGCTGTAGCTCACCCAAACTGGGACTGTGGGGAAGCACTGCAGAGCAAAAGGTGAAAACATCTTCCACACCCCCTCAGAATTTGGGGTGAACGGGAGAAAATATCGGCTGAGGACATGAGACAAAGCAGTGAAGGAGGACAAATGGCCTCAGGATCTGCTCCTGAAGAGATTTTCTCTTTGTGAGGAGGTCCCTCCTCAGGCTGGTGGCTGTTTTTCCAGTTAGAACTGGAAATGCATTCAAATGCTGCTCTTCATCAGGGATGACCCAGACAAGGCCCACACACAGAAGGTGAACACGACACACGGAGCAAATAAAGATTTCTCCACACAAAGGGGCTGAGGGAAGAGCAGCTGCTGAGCTGTGGCAGCCATGGACACACGGTACAAATGCAAAAAGTTTAATTCCAAGAAACCTTCTGGAAGAGAAAGACAATTCTGTTTTATCTGAGATGGAGGAGAGCTCAGAGCCTAAAGGGGCTCCAGGAGAGCTGGGGAGGGACTGGGGACAAGGCCTGGAGGGACAGGACACAGGGAATGGCTCCCACTGCCAGAGGGCAGGGATGGATGGGATCTGGAGAAGGAATTCCTGGCTGGAATGGAATTCCCAGAGCAGCCCCTGGATCCCTGGAATGTCCAAGGCCAGGTTGGACATTGGGGCTTGGAGCAGCCTGGGATGGTGGGAGGTGTCCCTGCCATGGATGGGGTGGCACTGGATGGGCTTTGACGTCCTTTCCCACCCAAACCATTTAATTCCATGACAAAGCAATTCCAAACTCCAAGTTTAAGCCTTTCAGTCATTCCCTGGTGGTCACAACAATCTGAAGCCACAAGATGCCAAGAGCAGCTGAATTTAAAAGGCAGCTCCAACTCTAGAAGCCAACAGCTCATCTTCATCCTCCTCCCTACACACAGCAAGCAGTGGTCTTAAAAACGTTAAAAATCATCAAAAAGGTTGTCCCAGCTCCTTCATGGCTCATAATTATTCCTTCTCTAAAATATTCAGGGAACCTCAGAAGCTCCACAAAGGAAAAGGATGAGGTTGTGTTCTGTCTGCATCTGACAAAGCACAGAAGATGAGGAGGGGAAACCCGACTTCCATTTTCCTATGAAACCCCTTTAAAATTGACTCGACTTCCTCAGCAAATTCACCTTCTGCCAGCAACTTTAATCCTTAAACGGTTATTGTTAAAAAGGAGTTTTTATTCCCTCAAAAGACAAGAGCAGAAGGAAATGACTTTGTCATATCTGACTGGTTCGGGAAACACAAAATCCAATTCTGAAGGGGAGCAGATAAGGGCAGAGCCATGGAAGAGCCATCAGCTCAGCAAACACCAAATAATGAACAGTGCAGAGGTTGCCCAGCGTGATAAAACTCTCCATTAGCACGGCTGGGTTTAAATGAGGGATAATTGTGGCACGTCCGCAGCCAAAGATTATTGAATTTTTATATCTGGGAAGGGGACTTTGACAGCCTCACCCCAAAACCACCAGCAGGGTCAGGGCCTCTTTTTAAGATTTCCCAAAATCAGACTTGCCCAGCTCCATCTTGTGCTTTCTGGGTGTTCAGAGCTGTGCCTGTAAATTCCCTGTTTGCATCCAAGGAAAAACCGCTGCCTTCCCCCAGGGCCACCACCTCCACTCATGGGCTTGTTGGCATTCAGGAATTTCTGGAGTTACACCAAAAATTCAGGTCCTGATCACTCACTGAACACTTGGGTGATGCCCTCAGTGGGACCAGGATTGAATCTCAAGTTGCTGGGGCAGAAAAGAGAAACAATCAAAGGATGAAAAGTTAATTTATAAGCACGAGGTCAGGACAGCCTCTGTTACTTCCTACCAGTGCCCCTTATTCTCCTTGCTCCAGACAATCCTGGCATTTGTGTACAGACATTTTAGGATGAAGTTATTACAAAGGAAGATGAATTTTTATTGTCAGGAGGATGCTGCCAAGTGAAATATTACATTTTGTGCTTTTATGTTTATTCACCACTGTGTGGAACGTCCTCTCTGAGGCCTGAAAGTCGCGCTCGTGCCCTTTAATATCTGGAAAATATTGATTTATTAAAAAACCCGAGTTTCAACCAGACCTGAAATTATAAATGATGTTTTATTTTAACAGCTCTGACTGTTAGAACATAAATCCTCCAACTCTCCTAGTAACTAAATAAATATTTGGCTACTGAACTTTGATAGCATTTCCCACTGGGTTTTGTTTAATTTTGTTATTTGTTTAGACTCCTCTAAAGCGAGAACAGAGCAAGTGTTGTCACCCAGGTATTGAGAAGTCAAGGTCTGGGTTATAGGAAAATTAAAGCTACCTGGAGTAATTAGGGTTTTAATTGTTAACTGATTGTATAACCTTAATTATCCTTCTGGATCCAAAGGATCTGATCATGGAAAGCTGAGTGAGGGGTTTAAAGTCCAGCTCTAGAGCAGAATTAGAAGCCATAGGATGGATTTCAGTCACCCAGAGAAGCTCTGCTGCCAAGGGACAATGATTTAATGGACATAAAACACTGTGACTTTATTCAGCACCAGCAAATTTCCCTCATGAATTCCGCCCCCAAAAAAAATAAGAGAAGTCTGAGCTGATTTTCAATTCCCAACTCCCAGGAGAGCTCAGCTGCCCACAGTCCTGGGCATCTCCAGGATTCTGCTCCTGATTTCCAAAGCAAACTGCAGAAATCCCCTCTATCCTCACCACATTCCCCTGAGTCCCAGGATCCCCTCGAGCTCTGTGGAATTTTTATTCCATGCTTTTGCTTTTCCAGCTCCTCAGATGTTTCCTTGCACACCCTGAGACAGCAGGGGATTTGTAAAACACGCAAGGTTTAATTCCAGGGATCCTGGGCAGGAGGAAGAGCTCAAACCAAGACAAAGGCCACCTCACCAGGGTGACAGACATTTGAGGATGAAGTTATTACAAAGGAAGGTGAACTTTTATTGTCAGGAGGATGCTGCCAAATGAAATATTATATTTTGTGCTTTTATGTTTATTCACCACTTCGTGGAATGTCCTCTCCAAGGCCTGAAAGTCGCGCTCGTGCCCTTTAATATCTGGAAAATATTGAATTTTGGGAATCTTGGCAGGTGAGACCCAACCTCTGGTCCTGGGCTGAGATGGTGACAGAGCTGTGGGTGATTCCTCATGAATTAATGGCAGTGGAGAGGTTTCTCTGGGAAGCAGCAGAGCTGAGGTCAGCCCATGCCAAGCTTTTTGTGGATGGGCCTCTGAGCAGGCCCCACTGACCGCAGTGAGGAGAGAAACCACACTAATCACATCCCCAGCCCTTTCCATCCAGCCAGAAATCCCTGTTCCTGAGGGGAGGAGTGAGAGCTGGAGAGCAGGAGAATGAAATGGCCCCTGGCAGGCAGGAGCAGCGCTGGGCTCTCCGGGCTCTGCCCTCCTGGCACCTCACTTCACCCAGGGTGACATCAGGGACACACCCAGGGGGACATTCCTCATTAAATCCCCTCCGATTGCTCCTGGAATTTCTAACCACATCTCCTTTTAAATATTCCAGTTGGCCTTGGGATTTCTAACACAGGTCTCTTCTTAAATGTTCAGCGGCCTGGTGATGCTTCGATGCTCTGGAGCAGGTGAAACCTGCCTGGCACTGCTTCCTGCTCCTGGGAATGCCATCAGCAGGCACTGCTGGGAAGCTCCAGGGCTGAAAGACTTTTCCAGGTTGGAAGTGATATTCCTGGGGCCCTCCCATGGTGCCCCCATGAAGAACAAAGAGACGAAGCCGCTTCGCTCTCTGCTTCCCTCTGACATAAACCTCCTTGGAAAGTGGGAACAAAATGCGCTCATTCCTGCTAAAATCCAGTATTTCTGCTGTTCCCATCCCCAGGCAGAGGTTTCCCATGGAAATTACTCACTCTGGGATGCTGAGAGGCTGGAGAAAGCTGCCTTGGTGCGTCCTGCCAGCCACTCCAGGCTCTCGTGCAGGTTGGCCAAGGCCTTGAGGTCGCTGACGTCCCGCAGGATCTCCTGCTGCGGGATCAGTTTGTCTCCCAAATTCCCAATCAGAACTTCGGATTCTTTGCCAAAAGCAGCCCTGGAATGGAAAGCAAAGCCCCCTCAGGAATGTGGAATCAGGGACAGCAGGAGGAGGCCTCAGTTACACCTCAGGGAAGCTCAGCCCGGCCCTTGCGGGACCATCCCAGGGATGTTTTCTGAGGGAATTCCAGAGAAAAACCCAGGGAGGTCTTTCCCATCCTTCTCCTTGCATTTGCAATCCTGGAATCCCACCTCACTCCTCAGAGTCCCAAACTCCCACCCCTCCTCACCCCACAGGGAATTCACACCTTGCAGGCGTTTCCCCGTGTCTCCCTGGGATTTCCATAAATAACACTTTTCCATCTTTCCCTGGAAATCAGCTCTTCCAATCCCTGATTGACTTATTTTTCCCCACATCCATTTAAACAAGTTCCTGGTGAAACCCCAGTGCCTGATCATGACAGATAAATGATTTGAATATCATTAATTATTTGACTGCCAAGGAGATCCCACCTGGTGAAAAATAATGACCAAGAGAAATGTGTTTAACCCAAAAAAGCTGGAAAAAATATTTTCCATCCAGATTTCGATTTCCCAATCCTTGTCTCCATGAAGAAGAATGTTTGGTTGCTTCCCAGAAGTATTCTCATATCAAATATTCTCATTTTGCAGGTAAAAGAGGAGACTCCACATGACTTTTTGGGCTTCAGTAGAATGGAAAAAAATCAGGACACAGCTCCTACATCCAATTCCAAGAGCTGCCAGCTGAACCTGGGTGGATTCACTGCCAGGCTCAAAGTGAGGCACATTTCCCCTGTTCCTCAGCATACTTTTTCCATCATTAACTGCTCTTTTGTTGGGAATTTGAATTCCACTTCCATCCAACTCTGCAAATCTCCATGTCCTGCCATCAGCTCTTTTCTGAGCTCACCATGAGGAAGCACCAGAAGAGCTCCAAGGAGAGCAGCAAAATCACCCCAACATTGGCACTTTCTGGTCAGTCTGAGCAGTTTTCATGCCAGATTTTATCCCCAGATTTGTGGGAATTCACTGGCACTTGAGAAAAAAAACACAAACCAAAAAAAGCCTCCCTTAAAAAGAACTTTTTGAGATTAACAATGCCATTTGTAGGATTAATGAAACTGGAGATTCTTCATGTATTAGGGGCCAGAATTTATGTAATCCTCAAAAATAACCCCCAAACTGAGCCCAAATCCTCCAAAACTTCTTTACCTTCCTGAGACAAGCAAAAGCAGAAGGAAACTTCTGGGATATGGAGGGAAGACCCAGGTTTTACACCCCTGGGGTGAAACTCCTGATAATAACAGGATTTATTCATTTGTGCTTGGGATGAGGCAGATTTTCCTGTGGGAAAATGTCTAAAAACCCCTTTAATATAAAGGAGCAGACTGAGCAAATGGAAATGATTCACACCTATGGAAAACTCCACAGATTCACAGTCCCATGATGGGGGAAAAAAGTGTTCCCAAAGGGGAAAAAGGGCTCCAATTTGCTGCCAATTGTACAAGCCTGTCCTTTCACCTTTTAGAAGTATTGTGGATATAATAAATGGAGCCTGAGGGATTGGAGAAGGAGATCTTTTATACCTGAGAGAGAAAGAAACAAGGGAAGAGAGCCAGAAAAGCTGAGAATGGGAGAGCTCAGAGGGAAGGGAAAAGCCTCCCATGAAGGCCTCAGGAAAGGACCTGTGGTGGGAAAAACATGGAGACAGCAAAAGAGAATAGAAATAATGGAAACTTTCAAGCCCAACAGTGCAAAAAAAAAAAAAAATAAAATGCTGGCGGATGTCTGGAACAGGAGCTGGAGCAACCTGAGATTCAGCTTTTGAGGAAAACCTTGGCTGCCCAGAGAGGGGGAACAAGGGAACATCAACCCCATCCCAAGGCAGGGAAAGATGGCAGAGAAGCTGGGGCTGTCCCTGGATCCCTGGAAGTGTCCAAGGCCAGGCTGGATGAGGCTTGGAGCATTCTGGGATGGTGTGAGGTGTCCCTGCCCATGGCTCTGGATCCATGGATCTGGATGGGCTTTGAGGTCCCTTCCAACCCAAACCATTCTGGAATTCTGGGATTCTTTCCCAATTCCACTTTCTGGGTTTGCCCAGACTTTATTTACACAACAGGAATTTGCAGCACCTTGATCCCTTTGGAAAACGCTGAAGTGATTCAAGGTGTGACCTGTCCCAGGAGCTCTGTCCCAACCTCCTGAATTTATCACCTCCAAGCACCCTCTGGAGAAGAGCTCGTGGAGCCTTCCCAACTCCCTGCAGTGCAGAATTATCCCTCTCCTCCTGTCCCTGATCCTGGGAGCAGGGTCCAACCCCCCCGGCTGTCCCCTCCTGTCAGGGAGACAAGACAGAGCCACAAGGTCCCTCCTGATCCCCCTTTTCTCCAGGCTGAGCCCCTTCCCCAGCTCCCTCAGCTGCTCCTGGAACTCCAGATCCCTCTCCAGACCCTTCCTGTGCCACCTGCAAAAGCTGGGAAGGGTTTTTTAATTATTCCATTTAATTTAGCCCAAGAACCTGATCCCAAGTTCAGCTTCAGGAGCTTGTTGGGAGTTAAAAGTGGGAGTAAAATCCCCACAGCTCAGGTTTGGAGCTCAGCTCTACAACCAGAATTATTTTCATGGATTATTTCATCCCAAATTCCCAAAAACCTCCTGAGCTTCCCACAGCTGTGGTTTCCCCCAGGCACACAGCAGGCTTTCCCCACTTGCTGCAGAGCTGCCCCAAACCCCAGGTATTTCCACACCACCAGATCCAAGCTCTTTTCTCTTTTTTTTCTTTCCAAGCTCTTTTTCTTTTTTCCTTTTCTTTTCCAGATCCAAGTTTCTTTTGAGGAACATCTCTGGGGTTTCTCACCAGCACCTCCTCCTGGGGAATGAACTGTGGGATCTCCTTTCTCCGGAGATAAGGGCAGCCTGTTTCACACCCACCCTGCTGCCAAACAACCTCCAGAGCTCCAAATTCCAGCAGCACAGGTTGGGCTTTGCTTCCCTTCCTCCCCTCGCCAAGCTCTGAGCTCCTCAAAGATGCTCCAGCAGGTCCCTCTGGAATTCCTGCTGGAATATTAATGGGAAATTCTGCTGGTGCCTCCTGACTTCTCCTCACTCAGGAGACAGTGAGACAACGAAATCAATCTCTGCCCACAGGCAGAGGATTTTTATTTTTATTTTTTGCCAAGATTTTGTTTTGTTTGGATTCTTTTTTGTTAAACAAATGAGTTACAGGAAAGTTGGGGAGGGAAGGAAAGCTGTGCATGGGTCTCTGCCATGGGACAAAAACTGGTGGCTTTCAGGATTTGTTTAGAACTTCCAGGATTTGTTTAATTTATCAATATCCAATATGCTGCTGAGTAGTTCCATGTGCAAAAAGAACATTTTCCCAAATTTCATCAGCAGCTTGAACCTTCTTTTCCAGGAAGGGACGTGTAGTCCTGCCCTGCTGGGGCAGAATCGGGGCCTGTGAACATCAAATATTGAAGTTTTAAATATCTTAGAGGTTAAATGATAACGAAATGAGCTCTCCCAAGATCTCTCTGTGAACCAAGGGATCCACAGGACCCTCTTCTCTTTGGCTCTGCTGCAGTGTCCAGGCAGAATTATTCCCAATTCATCAGCAGTGCCAAGAGAAAGAAGCAGCAGCAGCAGTGAAGAAATCATGTTCCTTTGTATTAGGAGAAAAGGCTGGGAAAAGGCTGCTTAAATGGCAAGAGAATGACAAAAAACCACAATTGGACGAGCAATTAATTTTATTTTGAAGCTTTCAGGAGGGATCTATTCAACCACCACCCATCCTGGAGGAAGTTTCTAAGCCATCAATGGCTAAATCTGGCCCAGACCAATTATTATGATTTAAATTAATGCTACAGGAGCATTCACATGGCACTGGGAGGAACTGGGGCTTAATAGATGATGCTCTGTGCAAACAGATACTGAGAAAAGATCTTTGTCCTAAAGCCTGGGCTGAAAAAAGCCACGGCACAGGAGCTTTTTGCAGGAAATTCAGCATGGATGACTTAATAGGCTTTTCCTAAAGGCTTTCCATTGGAGCTCCTCTGATCCAGTGTCACAAAATACTTCAATTAACGGCCAGGAGAATGGAATAAATGGAATAAAATGCATATTAGAATGAAAATGTAGGCTCTTGACAGCATCAGGCCATCCATTTTTGCCTGGCCATGAATTTCCATGCAGAGCCCACTGGAGCTTTGCTATCCCCCAGTGATGGATCAGGAATCCCAGGAAGAGCCAGGAGGGGCTTCCCAGCAGCTTCCCAGGTGAGGAAATGAAGGATAAACGTGGTGAGGTCTGAGGTGAGGACTGAATCCATGAAATTCAGCTCAGGGACTGCACAGAGACCCCAAGGGCTCTGCAGCCTCTCCCTGCTCCACTGGGAATGTTTTAAATCCCTGTCCGAGCTGCAAACCCTTCTGTGACCCCACAGATCCCGTCCTCTCCAGGCTGCATCCTCCCTGTCACGGGGCTTCCAGGCAGGGAAGGAGGAAAATGACAATCTGGGCAAATTAGACTTGTTATTTTCAACAGCTTCTCCTCCTCCTCCTCCAGTTTTACAGCCAAGTGCCAATCAAGGAAGTGATGAATAGGGATGGGAATGTGCAGGCTTTGGAATCTCACAGGAGCTGAGCCATTCCCAGCATGCAGGGAAAGGGAATCTGCCTCTTTCCAGGCTTTCACTGGCATGGAAGGTAGGAACAACCTGGTTTTTGGACACAAAGAGTCGTCTCCAAAAGAATTCCTGCTGGAAATAATCAGAATTTTTCATTTGTTCTCCTGAGTTAGTTCCTGGAGTTGGGATGGAGGGGAAGCTGCACCAGGTCATGGCTCAAATTAAAGATTCCTTTGACAGCATTAATTTTGGGAATTCCTGCCCAGTACAACCAGCTGGGTCAGAAAATGCTGCTCCCTTCACCACGAGGGTGATCAGAGCAGCACCAACAGCAGCACAGGGATTTGCCAGGATTCCAAACAATCCTTTCCTTCCCCAATCCCAGGCACTTCCCTGGCTTGGATCACAAAGACAACTCTCCAAATGGCTTTGTTTGAACAGCAGAGTGAGCAGAAACTGCACCAGGAAAAGCTTAGGTTGGATATTGGGAAGATTTCTTCCCCCAAAAGGCTGCCCAGGGCAGGGGTGGAGTCCCCAGCCCTGGAGGGATTTCAAAGCCACGTGGATGTGGCACTTGGGGACATGGTCAGTGGTGGCTTTGGCAGGGCTGGAAATGCTTGGACTCAATGATCTCCAGAGTCTTTCCCATTTCCCAGATGATTCCAGGATTCTCCTCACACCTGGGCACACGACAGCTACGGAAACACCGTAAATCTGTTCCTGCTTTTTGCTGCTGCTCTCCTCAAAACCCTTTCCCAACTTCCCACAATATTTTACCTTATAAAATCCTCCTCCTCCTCTCTCTTGGGCCTCAGCTGCTTGGGCTGAGCCATGTTGCTCCAGTTGGGCAGGGATTTCAGGAGCCTGCTGATATCATCGTCCTTGGCCCAGGACGCGCTGATCACCAGCTTCTCATCCGACTGCACGATGGTCCTGCAGGGAAAACACCAACAACCACCTCAGAGAGGAGCAAGCTGAGCTTCTAGTGCCACTTTTAATTTAATTCTGTATTATCCACTGAATTCCATTTCACACAAAGGGGGATTTAGCAGTGAGGAAAGGATCCAGAGGGGAATTCCACACAGAGCTGACACGGAGGGGACAGCAATGCGGGTGGACAGGGCAGGAAATTCCCTTAAACACACAATTCCTGATGGACTTTGAGACATCTTTTAAGGGAAAAAGAGCCATTTCCCTAAATTCCCCAACTCTGGAAATTTGGTTTGGCACCCAGGTGGAGGAGGTCACCCTGCACTGGTGTGTCCATGGATCATTTTCCTCTGGAATGTCAGCAGAGCTCAGCAGCCTCTACCCAAGGTGGGACCAGCCCTGGCTGGAAGCCACCACCCGCCCTGAGCTGGCCCAGCCTGGAGACCAGGGCTGAAGCAATGAAGGGGAATGAAGGGTCCAAGATCTTCTTCCCAAGTCATCCAAAGCATCTCCCGATGAAGATTCCAGCTAAATCCTATGTGGGAAACTGAGTCAGGGATTGCTGCGTGTTCCAATTGGGAAGAGTTTCCCTGTTTCATATTTTTGGCAGGGTAACTCATCTGAATTCCTGACTGGGAATTTCAGGAGACAAACGGGATGCTGTATTTAGGAGTCAATCCAGGACCTTAAAGATCCTCATTTCCACCCCCATCCATGGGGAAAGACACCTCCCACCATCCCAGGCTGCTCCAATTCCCATCCAGCCTGGCCTTGGACATTCCAGGGATCCAGGGGGGCAATTCCAGCCCAGGCAGGAATTCCTTCCCCAGATCCCATCCATCCCTGCCCTCTGGCAGTGGAAGCCATTCCCTGTGTCCTGTCCCTCCAGGCCTTGTCCCCAGTCCCTCTCCAGCCCTCCTGGAGCCCCTTTAGGCCCTGAAATGTTCTGGAAGCTCTCCCTGGAGCCTTCTCCTCTCCAGGTGAGCATTCCCAGCTCTCCCAGCCTGGCTCCAGGTTGGAATGGACTGAGCCAACAGAGACTCTCCCACACCCCAGCACCCCCTGACAGGGACCTGGCAGAGCCATTCCAACCCTCCTGGATCCAGGCTGGAATGCTGGGGCAGCGATGAGGTGTCAGCAGCATTCAGGTGGTGATTTGGGGAATAAATAGAAATAAAAACAACAACACCCCGAGCATCTGCGTTTTGCAAAGGAGAAGAGGAGGACAGGAGCCAGCTCTGATCCATCCCGAAGAGAACAGCTCATTTCTCATCCCACCCTTTCCTCATCCACCAGGAAAACAAGCTCGGCTCAGGAACCGCACAGGATTTGTGAAAACGGATTTGTCACATGCACTTACAAACAAATTTCCTTTCCCTTCAAGTTTCACATTCAATCTGTCACACACAAAAGGCTGAGTTTTGTTTCCAGCCACACAAGACCTTGGTGTCAACATTCCCATTTGGCCTTCTGCTGCTGGGAGGGAGTTGGTGTTTTTCCATTTGGGGGGAAAAAAAAAATAATAAAAGAAAAAGGTTTTTTATTTTTCACCAGGTTGAAAACTGAGGGGGATAAAAGAGATCCACGGCAGCCCTGACATCTGAGATGGAAAAAGGGGATTTGATGATATCTGGGCATTGCTGTGCCAAGGCAAGACAACTGTTCCAGGGAATACATCAGCCAGGGCTTTGTCCTCTGCACATTTAAATGACTGCAGTAATACTCTCCTTCCCTTGGGAGTCTATTTCACACTTGAACAAATCCAACTGTTGGATAAAAAAACTCCTGATATCGAGCTCGTGTTTTATTTTCCTCAATTTCATCCCATTACTCCCCGTTATTTCCCCTCTCAGCTCAGCTCTCTCCACGTCCACTGTTTGCTCCCTTCAATTATTTCCAGCCTTATCGTGGCCCTTCAGACATCCACGACTCCAAGGCATCTTTGGGAGTGTCCTGGTGGAGTTACACAGAGCCACCATCCTTATTTTCCTCTGTCCTCCAAATCCCAGTTGTTTGTGGAGCCAGTGCTGGGAGGAGACAGGGGAGGATTTTGGGATACTCCAACAAGCTGCAAACTCAGCCTGGTGTCCTCGCTTTTCCAGGGTCAGCGTTTTCCAAGAGCCTGATCCATGATTCCTGCTTTCCTCACCTTTTGGTGGTACCCATGGCTCCAGGGAATCCTGGAATGGTTTGGGCTGGAAGAGACCTTCAAGTCCAACTGGAGCCACGGGCAGGGACATCTCCCACTGTCCCAGGATGCTCCAAGCCCTCTCCAGCCCGGTCTTGGACACCTCCAGGGATGGGGAGTCCCCTCTGGACAAGCTCCATGGATCCAGTGAAATCAGCGAGCTCCCAAGTAATCCACGCTGGGACAGCCCCAGCACTACTTGGATCCCTTGGAATTACATCCCCACTCTTTCCCAAGGCTCCAACACCTCCTGTTTTTGATGGATTTATTCCAACCACCCCTCTCTGAGAAGATGCTGAAGAGGGTGGAACATCCCCAATCTCCACTGGACGCCCAGATTTTCCCAGCTCCCATTTCCCACATTTTATTCCAGTTTGGGTCCTTGAGTGAATTATCCCAGGATGGGTTGACATCTTTTAGTACAAATCAAAACTTTTCCTTTCACCCCCACTCCCCTTATCCCAAACTCCTTAACTTTTCCTGCTGCTGCCAGAGGGAGCTGACCTTGGCTGGATCCAGGTGCCCACCGAGCTTTTTCCATCACTCCCCTCCTGAGAGAACAGAGGGAGGAAAAATGATGGAAAAAAACCTTTTTATTGTTGAGCAGACATCAGAAAATATGGAATATCAGTCTTGGATGCCCATCCTGGATATGTCTTTCCCAAAATCCTTCCCATTCCCAGCCTGCTGGTGAGGGGGAATGTTGGA
The DNA here is from genome assembly GCF_001522545.3 of Parus major. Taxonomy (NCBI): domain Eukaryota; kingdom Metazoa; phylum Chordata; class Aves; order Passeriformes; family Paridae; genus Parus; species Parus major. Next base: position 1,315,863 of record NC_031773.1, read on the forward strand.
ACGACAGCCTTGACGCCGTGGCCAAAATCCTGGTGTGTGCCCCACCAATCCTGCACTGGGAGGAATCGTTTCTCCGATGGGAAATAATATGGGAATATCCCTGGACACAGCTGGGGGGCTGTGGCTTTCCATTGGGAAACATCTGGAAGCCACAGGGGCGAACTGGGCTCCTCAGCCTCGTGCCAGGTGGGTTTTTGGATGGTTTTTCCCTCTTCCCGTGGGCAAGGTGATGTTTCCATGCTCAGCTCGTGCTGCCACGGGTTAAAAAGCAGCTGGGCCAGGCACCCACAGCCTGAGGGGACACCCCTGCCCCAAAAAGAGTCAAAAAGGCAACTTAAACCCCAAAAGTTCACACAAGGAGGGGAAGATGCCATTGAGAAGCAGCAAAGTGAGTGGGAAAAGCATTTCCTGGGGAATGGAAAAATCTGGTTTGGCTGCCACATTTTGGCTTAATTTAGATTAAGAGAGTTAATCTGCTCTTTTTCTCAGAAAAGGGGTGTAGATTTATTTTGCCTAGCTGGAAAGCAGGAGGGGTTTCTTTTCTTCACCATTTTGATTTTTTTTCCCCCCAAATTTAGCTGAGAGAGTTTAGACAAAGGAGTTCTGGTCACCACAAGCTGCCTCCAGAGAGGGAGCTGAGCACCTCCCGAGGATTTAATCACTTTTACAACTCTCTGAACCACATTTTGGTGATGCCCATCTCTTTTTAGGACTAAAAAGACTCATTTGGGTGAGGGATTCCTTTGCTCAGAGCCTTCAGAGAGGTTCAAAAATGAACAAGGCGAGGATGAAGATGGGGAAGAAGAGGGTGGATGCACAAGACAGAGCTTGGAGTGGACAACAAAATAAAAATACGCCACTTCAACGTGGGCATGAATAAATACTGGTGTAAAAATTGATGTAGAAAGACATAGAAATAGATTAATTTAAGCATTTGAGACAGCAAATTTTGTCAGAGAAGAGTGTTGGCAGAAGATTAAAAAGAAGGGCTCATCTTAAAGGGAGGAACTGTGAACTGGGCAGATTTCTCCTTTCAGTATCTCCAAATATCCCACAAAAATGGTTTTATACTCTGGTTTTTAACATAAAACGGTTTTTAACTCCGGAGCTGAGCTGCTCTTCTGGAAATCTGCTGGAGATGGGGGTTGGACACGACTGGAAAGTGCTGCCAGCACGGCAGGAGGTTTGGGGGCTCCATCTCCCATTTTTATTTGCATTTTCAGCCCCAGCCCCTCATCGATTAGTCAGAAATCAGAGCTGACGTTTGCAAACAGTTTGGGTGGCAAACTGGAATTGGAATTTGGACAAAAATGTGATTTGCAGGAGGCACCTCACCTACACTGAACTTCCAAAATTCGTCATCAATTAACACACGAGAGCTGCCATTTATAGGAATGTCCAATCCCATCCAGCCCCCTTAGGTTTGATATTTTTCTTTCTAAATCCCTGGAAAACACGAGCCAAATGGAGCTCAGACATGAACAATCTCAGCTGTGCATTTCCCAGTGCTGACGTCTTTCCCGAGCTGTTCCGCAGAGAGCTCTGGATAAAATCCTGCCTGGAGGAGCCTCCCTTTGGATGCTTTTCACCCACATTTGCTCCCATTCACCCTGAAGGAACAAACCCTACAAAAACACCTCTCTGGCTTCCCAAATTCTCACTCTTTGCCATCCCAAGAGCAGCCCTTGCTCCGCCAGCTTTGCCGGACGGGATCGACTCCCAGCTCCAAGGAGTTCATCCTGCTTTTAAGGAGCTGGAAATAATCCTTACTCCACCAACTTCACTGGATTTATCCATCCCAACAGCCCAGGGAAAACCCTGGAGCAAAGGGCAGGGCTGTGTGGAGCCCGGATCCCTGCAGAGGGCATAACATCCCCGCGGATGGAAGCGGGAACGCCGGGAGCCGCTCCGCTCCCCTGCATCCCCGGGAATGGATATGGATTTCTATTTCAGTCATTTGCCAGCAGCAAAACGAGAACATTTCCTGTTTTTTTCCTCTCGCTGCAATCAGGAGATGGCCAAATTAGCGTTGTCCTAATTAGCCCTCAGCAGGTGCCAAAGCCAGGAATGGCAAAGGAAGGAAGGAAGGACCCTCGAGTTCAAGCCAAACAAATCAAATCCATTGTCTGGCTCCAGGCAGCAAAGTTTTGGGTGAAAAAGGAATATTTTGGACAATGGAACACGAGCAGTTTGTAATTTCGGGGGGTGTTCAGGCAAAGTTTAGCCTCTGCTCACTGCTATTGTTAATAATAATAATAATGATGATGATGATGATGATGATGAAACCGTTTGCTGGATGAAGTTTTTCCTGAATAAAATCAGGCAATGGGAAGTAATTTCTTGGTCAGGAAGCACAAGGGCTTTTTCAGGCTAAACAGGTGTGGAGGGGATGATGTAGAGCAGCTGTTCCAGCCCACATTCCTGCAGCATCTTGTAGTGGTTTTTAATGGAATTATTTATCCCCATGGAATGGGGCATGATCCTGGTTTTCCTGTCCATTTCACAGATGGGTAACTGGGATGTCCTTAGAAGTTATTTATTGGTATTTCCCCAGGAAATCTCTGATAAATCAAGTATTTGAGGGGTTTAACCCAAAAACGTCCATGGCCAGTGGGATTGTGGTGCCTTGATCTTCCGTGCTTTGGTTGGAGAACGTTAGGGATGGATGATCCCAAAATGCCAGTGGAACAAGGACAGAACATTTGGTGACTCCCTTTTGTCAGTTTATAGAATTGTTTTGGGAAACTTTCACCAGACCCAGTGTGTGTGGATTCATGTGGTTACTGATTCCTAAAATCACGGAATCATTTAGAGGTTGGAGAAGACCTCTAGGATTGAATCCAGCCATTCCCAGCACTGCCCAGGCCACCCCTGTCCCCAGGTGCCACATCCACAGGGCTTTTAATCCCCCCAGGGACAGGGACCCAACCCCTGCCCTGGGAAACTCCTTCCAATTCCAATTAATGCCTGACAAACGTTTCAAGAAAGAAATTTTTCCTCATATCCAATCTAAATCTCTCCTGGTGCGACTTATGGCCATTTCCTCCCATCCTGAAATTCCCAAATTGCCATGAGACCCAAACACCCAAATCTCAATAGAATTAATTCAAATAAAGATGAATTCTTGCAAAAGTTGAAATGAAGAACCTGAATTACTTTACCAGAGAGCAGAAGGCACATTTAGCCATTTATTTTTAAGGCTCTTAGTGGCCAGCTTGAGGTCACCTTTTACCGTGGAATTATGGAATGGTTTGGGTTGGAAGGGACCTTCCAGTCCCATGGGACACCTCCCAGGTTACTCCAATCCCGAATGTCCAACCTGGCCTTGGACATTCCAGGGATCCAGGGGCTGCTCTGGGAATTCCAGCCCAGGCAGGAATTCCTTCCCCAGATCCCATCCATCCCTGCCCTCTGGCAGTGGAAGCCATTCCCTGTGTCCTGTCCCTCCAGGCCTTGTCCCCAGTCCCTCTCCAGCTCTCCCAGAGCCCCTTTAGGTCCTGTAAGGTCTGGACTAAGGGAAGAACTGGAGTAATTCCTAAGCTCTACCAGCCCTGTCATCCACATCTCAAGACCCTAAACCACGCTGTGATGTGGATTTTCCACCAGGAAACCACAACTCCCCACATCCCACTGATAATTATTCCAGCTTTTTTATCCCTAGAAGGAAACACCCCTCACCCAGCCCAGCAGAGACGACTCGAGAAGCAACCCCTGACGGTCATGGCTGACCCCAAAGGGCACAGCTCCCCGCTGGGCCGTGCTCCTGGGCTGTACCTGTAGGCCAGGGTGCAGGTGTCCTTGTACTCCTGGAGCTTCACACACACCATGTTGAGGAACTGGTCCGAGTACGCGCTCAGGTCGTGCATGAGGTTCATCAGGTCCTGCACCGTCTTCTCCACGATCACCGTGCTCTGGGGAGGGGACAAAAGCCCAGGTGTGAGCAGCAGCTCTCGGTGAATCTTTATCCCAGCCCTCTCCTGCTTTGCTAATTGTTGTCACAGATGCAAACGAGCAGCTGATGTTCCCCCCGTCCTGGAGAGGCTTTGCCAGCGGCTCCAGAGGCTCCTCTGCCAGAGGCTGAATAAATTCGGGAAAGGAAAAAACTGGGCAAGAAGAGGAGGAACAGTGGTTTAAGGGTTTGAGTATCAGCTCGGGAAGTCTGGATTTCTGACCCACTTCCTGAAGTTCACCAGGTCTTTCCTTCATTAGGTGAAAGCTCAAAAGGCAAAAATGTGATTTTTAGAGGTGCAGGAATTACTGAGGTTGGAAGAGACCTCCCAGACCATCATTTGATCCAACCTCTGATCAATCCCCACCTTGTCACTCCAAACAGAGCCAGGAGTGCCACTAAAACCCCTAATGAGCAGCTTTGGTTTCCTCCAGCCTGCAGGAGGTAACAAATATCCAACAATGTCCAAGACTTCCACAGCTCCATGTTAATTCTGGGATTTCTGAGACCCCCCCAAGGCGACTTGGCACAGTTTGGATTTATTTTGCCCACTGTGTTTGATTTTGTCACTGCAAACAAGACAGAGGGGATGTCCTGGAAGTCCCAGGTTGATATAAATTGAATTATTAAGAGTCTGAGTAGAGTGAAGGGTTACTCCTGACCTGCAGCAAAGGCAAAGGAAGATACTGAAGCATTTGGGACCCCTGGCTGATATGAGAAATTCTGGATTTAAATTATATGGGAGGATCCCAGGGATTTGGAAAGAGCCCCCCTCCCTCTGTGTCCATCACGATGTGAGGAGAAGTTGGTGACTCAGAGCAAAATCTCATCAACCCCCAAATCACCACCTCTGTCACCTCCCCATGAGCCAAATTTCCACTTCTCCCCTGATTTCCTGATTAAAGCACGGCAACATCTCCCTGATCCCTGATCCTGTTCCTCCCCTCAGGGACAGGAATTCATCCTGCTCCGTTCCCTGTCCCTGACTTGGTAAAAAAGCACCTTCCAACCTCATCCTCATTGGGAACTCTCCCAAATCCTTGGGATAAGGGTTCCCCGAAAGCTCAGGCACTGTCTGTGCTGTTCCTGGTACGTTCTTGGCTTCCAACTGCACTTGGAGATAAAAGCTCATCCCATTCCACCCCCATCCATGGCAGGGACACCTCCCACCATCCCAGCCTGCTCCAAGCCCCATCCTTGGACTTGGACATTCCAGGGATCCAGGGGCTTCTCTGGGAATTCCAGCCCAGCCAGGAATTCCTTCCCCAGATCCCATCCATCCCTGCCCTCTGGCAGTGGGAGCCATTCCCTGTGTCCTGTCCCTCCAGGCCTTGTCCCCAGTCCCTCTCCTGCTCTCCTGGAGCCCCTCCAGGCCCTGGAATGTGCTGGAAGCTCTCCCTGGATCATTCTCCTCTCCAGGGGAACATTCCCAGCTCTCCCAGCCTGGCTCCAGAGCAGAGGGGCTCCAGCCCTGAAGCAGCTCCGTGGATTCCTCTGGATTTGCTCCAGCAGCTCCAGGTCCTGCTGCTGTTGTCCCCAGGGCTGGGGCAGCTCTGCAGGTGGGGTCTCACCTGAGCAAAGCCTGATGTGCTTTGAGATTTAAGTCAAGACCAGGATGGGCTGAGAAATGTGCTGAGGGATTAAAGTCACCATTGATCCCGCAGGAGTAAAAAAAAAAAGAAAAGAAAACCTTTTAAGATTTTATTAATAAGAAATCCTCCATAGCTCGTGCAGCAACACAGAAGACAAAAGCAATTCCTTTCCTTTTTGTGTGGATAATCAGCTTTTTTCCTTTTCCACTAGGATTTCAGTGGTGGGAGGAGGTTTCCAGCAGACCTGTGGTCTCCCACAGCTTCCCAGGAGCAGGATCTGTCCCGCCAGGAATCCTCGTGTGAACCCTCCTGGCTTGGACACCAAACCACACCAGGAGGAATCAAACCTGGCCTCAACCCAGCTCATTTCCATTTCTTTTTGTAACTCAGCATTTGGAAAAAACAACCTAAAAAACCCCCGAGTGGATGTTAAACCAGAAAGCATTGTGGTTTTTATGGAGTTTTCCCCACTTATTTTCCTCAACAACATTAAAATTCCAGCAAAGCTCCTGCTAGTATCTGGAATTTAGAATAAACCCTATTGATCTAAAGGGAACACAGAGCTACTTGAATGATTAAAAAAAAAATAATAATAATAAAAGGGAGGAAAAAAAGGAATTTCCATATGAAAGAAAGCACTGCCAGATACGTAATGGCCCTTTCCCTGCGACATCTTAACCTTTCCCAAAGCCCTGCTGCCACCTCTGCAGGTGTCCCTGGGGACACCCTGTCTGAGGAGGCATTTGGGACAGCTGGGGCCAGGCCTGGAGCTTCTCAAAGTCCCCAAAATGAAAGGCAGCTCACACATTATCCCAGAGCCACAACCCCGTTGCCTCTGCCCCATCTGGATTCGTTAACAGCAAATGGATGTGATCAAAGCTTAATTTTATAGAGAGGCACTTCAAGGGAGCCTTTTTTTTTAAAAAAAAAAAGAACCCACACTAACAAGGAAACTCATCCAGGGAACAATATCCAGCCCCTCACACCTGAATCCCAACACCACGCCGAGGGGATGGTTCATTACTCCTCCAGGAAGGTTTTCAAAGAGGCTGAAGGCTGCTAAAAATAAAAAGAAATTCCTCCTGACGCCCTCCTGTCCCTCAGCTGCGGTGGGGGATGAAACAGAGAGCACCGCTGGTTATTAACACTGTGGGGTTTGTCTTTAATGGGTTTTGCAAACATTTGCCATTATCCCTTGATTTGCTCCTAATTCCCAGCTGGGCTGGAGCTTCAGGTGATGTAAAGCAGCTCCAGGGCAGGCAGAACGGTGACACAGAACCTGGAGACACCGTTCCAGGGATTCCTTTGGCATCTCAGTATTCCAGACATTCCTTTGGGATTATTCCTGTGCATCCCCAGCCAAGGGGGTTTAAAATGACTGGAGGAAGAGCACTGCAGGTGAAACGATGCAGCTGGGGGGGGTGTTTTTAAGGGTTCCTTAAAATCGCAGTTTCAGGGCAATAAAGGTGATTTTCAACGAGTCCTCGACACGCAGAAATTCAAACCAACAGCTCAAACCTCCAAAACTTTCAGCTTTTCATGGAATCAGAGAACAATTTGGGCTGGAAGAGACCTTAAAGTGCCATGGGCAGGGACATCTCCCACTGTCCCAGGTTATTCCAAGCCCCATCCAACCTTAGACTTTTCCAGGGATGGGAAGTGCATTGTTTTATTTTCTACCTCCCTGCTGAGGAGCACTTGGACCAGAAGAATAATCTTCCCCCTCGATTTTTTAATTTTTTATTTTTTTCAGAAATCACAGCTTTTCCCATGCCTTGGGAGGGAGAATCTCCACTCCCTCACTCCACTTCCATGGGGAAAGCAGACAAAAGATGGGAATATCCTGCCCAGAAATGTCTTCCCCAGAAGACAGCAGATGGAGGAAGAGACCTTGGCACAGGAAAAGCTGTCCATTTTCAGTTGATTATTGCCCATCACAAAATACCTCCTCGAGATTCCTTGGCAGAGGAAGGCGCCAGATGAGGGCAGGACGTGGTTGCCTCAAAGGAGGAGAATTGATAAAACCTGATCTAATTTTTAAGCTGGAGTTTAGCTGACACCTCACGATTTTTAAGCACCGAACCCAGCTGTAATTAAAGCAGGACAGGAGAGAGGGGAAGTTTTCAAAGCTCTTCAGCCTCAGTGCTGAGCCACAGGTCTGGGTTTGGGACCATTCCCAAGGGACAAAACTTAAATTCCTTAAGCTTAAATTCCTGGCCAGGCTCTAGGGAGCTGATAAATACCAAGTGCTGTCAGTGCCTTGCAGAGCAATGGCAAAGGGGGATAGAAATTGGGAGCTTTTGCCCAAATTTCTCCCAAATACCTCATGAGGCCACTGGGAGAACTCTGACTAAATGAGCAGAGTTAGAGATGGGAATCACTGAAACCTGGAAAGCAGGAGCTAGGGAGACAGTTTTCCTGGAATTTTGGGATAAATGGGCTGCTTAATGCTCTTTGGTGGCTCTAAAATAGCCAACAGCAGCCCTGAGACCATGGGAGTGGGAATGGGAAGAGTTGGATCCATCCCTGGGGAGCCAGCCTGGAGCCCTATTCCAGCACCAACACTAAAAAATAATAATAAAAAATAAAACCAGTAAAATTAAGGAGTAAAACCAGCCCTGAACCAACCAAATTATTTTTTTTTGGTGCTAACAGAGGAAAGAGAGTCTGAATTCCCTCTTCTACTGATCAGTGGTTATCCCACGTGGAGTGATAACACCATCTTCACACTTTTCTTTCTGGCACTTTGCTTCTGAAATGCTCCAAGCTCCAAACTTTTATTTATTTTACTAAATTTTATCTATTTATTATATATTTATATATTTTTATAAATAAATTTATATATTTTATATATAAATATATATAAAATATATATTTATAAATATCTATACCTATATATTTATATATTTATATATTTATATAAATTTATATTTAGATTTATATAATTATATATATTATATGTTTTATATATTTATATATAATATATAAAATATAAATATATAAATATAAATAAATATATTTTTATAAATATGTATATTTATAGAAAGTATAATTTTTTTTTTTTAATGTTATTTATTTTAATTAATTTTTTTTTTAAACCATAATTCTGCCTGTTTCAATGCAGGTGATATTTTAATTTTTATGGGATTTTTCCTGCGAGGTCCTGAGTGAATTCACCCCATGGATGTGAGCCCAGGACCTGCAGGAATTCTCTGCTTTAAATGTTGCAGGAGCCAAATGAGTGCACAAACAAGGTCTTGGATAAATCTTATTTACCTGGCACTGTGTGATCCAGGAAAGCTTTGCTCCAATGAACTGGAATATTGATGAAGAGCAAAATGTACATTTGTTTGGTTTTTTTGTTTTTTTTTAAAAAAAAGGAGAGCATGAACCATAAAATCTGCTCATTGCTGTGTCACTGTGACCATGCTGAAGAGCTTCCCTCCCCTGAACAATTTTGGGGATCTCACAATATTTGGGATGTCACAGAGATGTCCCCTGGCTGGAACACAAAGTTAACACTTAAAGCACAGGGAGGGGAGGCAGCCACCAGAGTTTGTGAACTCTGCAAGGATTCAAAAATAAATCGGCAGCTCTGGAATTTCCAATTCAACCCACAGAGCTCAAACACTCGTGGCTTTTCTGGAATCTGAGAGGCCAAATCCCGAAGCTGGGGAAGAGGAGGCACAAGGATGGGGTGGGGGTGAATGGGGATTTTCATCCGGTTCTTTGTTAAATTTGAGATAAATTTTTGTGCTCCAGATTGGGCTTCACTGCAAGGAAAAGCTTCCTTAGAAAGATTTCATGGAATCATGGAAGGGAAGAGACCTTCAGGACCATCCAGTCCAATTCCTCTGCCATGGGCAGAGACACCTTCCACCATTCCAGGAATATCCTGGCCTTGGACATTCCAGGGATCCAGGGCCTGCTCTGGGAATTCCAGCCCAGGCAGGAATTCCTTCCCCAGATCCCATCCATCTCTGTCCTCTGGCAGTGGGAGCCATTCCCTGTGTCCTGTCCCTCCAGGCCTTGTCCCCAGTCCCTCTCCAGCTCTCCTGGAGCTCCTTGAATTCCTGGAATGTGCTGGAAGCTCTCCCTGGATCCTTCTCCTCTCTGGCTGAGCACCCCCAGCTCTCCCAGCCTGGCTCCATTTCCCCAATTTCCAATTAAACCGCGTCCCTTCCTACAGATTCCCAGACCCATCCAGCCTCTCCCCGCATGGATTTCCATACAAGACATGGATTTAACCCCTGGGCTGCAGCTCAGCTCTTCCCCACTGCCCTCAGTGTCACGTCTGACGTTCACTCCCATCACCTTCAGCTCCTTTGTCCCAGCAGAAACGAATTTTGCCACTGCCAAGAAAGAAAAATGCGGCTGGAGAACTCCATGTGGAAAGTCTTCCCAAGGAGAAATGCTCCACTCAGCTGCCTGTTCTACGTGGCCCTGATGACCTCTCGTGACATTTTGATATTTATTTGCACAGAAAAAGGTAAAAACCCCTTTCCTTTGGGTTTCCTGAATGCCTGTGACATTGGAATCCTTTCCAAGCTCCTTGTTTTTACTTCATTCCAGACTTCCCCACCAGCCACGAGGAGATCCAGCAGATCCAGGGAGCTGAAGCTGGATCACAGGAGGGCAGAAATGAGCTCTGTGTTTCTTAACTAACCACAGGAACAGCTGGGTCTGCTGGATTCTCCATCTCTGACAGGCTCAGGATCAAGCCCAGGTGCTTTTCTGGGAGAGCTGTCGCATTCCCAATGGAATTACGGATTTGATGAGGAAATTATCAGGTGGAGAAATCACTGGGTGAACTTTGCTGGCTGATTATGCTGCAGATCTGGTGAATTTATTCTGACTTTGAGCTCGAATTCCACAGCAAAAGACACCCAAATTATGCTTGAAAACCCCAATCCAACAAAAGCCCCATCCCAGGAGCTCTGACCCTGGAATATCCAAAAGTGGTGGCATTTTATTCTCCAGCACCAGCAAAGTGAATCTGTCCACCCAAAACACTCCAGAACTGTTCAAATCTCCTGAATTCCCCACAAAACAGGAATTCTCAGCACATCAGCTCTTAGCCAGCACCCAGGAGCTTCCCAGCATCCCTAAAAGGGGTTGGATCCCAGCAGGATCGGGGTTCAGGTTGGAAAAGACCTCTCAGATCTCTGAGTGAACCATCAGCCATGGCCACCACCAAACCTCGTCCCAGAGTGCCACCTCCACGTGGGTTTTGAGCACTTCCAGGGACGGGGACTCCATCACTTCCCTGGGCAGCTGTTCCAATGCTGGACACAATCCAAGAATTCCCTGCCAAGGTGGTCTTGATACCTCCAAAAATCCCAGCTGGACTGGAAGTATCCACATGAGGAGATGCCTTTCCATAATCTTCAAACCAATAAATCCCTGATCCCGAGATGGCTCCCAACCCAGCCCTGCCACAAAATTAAAAATCACAGAATGGGAAAATTATCACTTGGACAAGGATTTTCTTTCATTTATTCCCATTTCATGTGCAGTGCAGAGGAGCAGGGAGTGGAAAATTTGGTTGGATGCAGGGGGAAGTTTGTGACAGCCCCAACTTCCAGCCCTGATATTATTCCCTCACTTGAGACACCGAAATCCTCCTGGAAAGATCCAGCAGCCACAGCATAATCAGGAATATCAGTGCCTTGGCAGGGAGATGGACGGGATAATTTAATTGGTCTTTTGTATCTCTCCCTTCTCTGATCCTGCTGAGTTCTGGAGCTATTATTAAAGGCATTTTTTAAGGTATTTTAATTTACTCCTCCAAATGGATTCCCATCCATTCACTCCCACCAAGTGAATGTTGTCAGGGACATTAGTGGGGTGATAAAATAGCTGCAGCTTCCCGCTGCTTTTAATGTGTTACATCCACCAGAAAAGTCATTAGCTCTTAGCCTTTAATACACCCTCTGCACTGCTGCAGAACTGTTTATCACTTAAAAGTGCCAGCACAGGCCAGGCTCTCCCTTTATTAATCAATATACATTTGTGCAGGGAAAAGGAACTCGCAGCCAGTGAATCCCAGCCTGGTTTGTGCTGCAGGAGCTGAAAAAAAAAACCATCCCTGACATTTTCACCCCCGTGCCTGAATATTCCTAGAAGTGGCTTTTACTCAGGTTTTTTTACACAACTCCCCCAATTACAGGTGAGCTGGTGGCAAGGTGACAAATTTATTTCACCAGTGGTGAGTGGCAGCTTTCCCTCTCCTTTGTCATCCCTGCTCTAGAACATCATTAGCAGCTGCAACACGGCACAAATGGAACGTGGAGCACGGAATTAATGATGCTCGGGAGCAGAGCCGTCCGTTTGGGAGCTCGTTTTTAATAAATGTTTTCATACAGCTGGCCCAGTTTGGAGAATAAAACCCCTCAGTGTTATTTTTATGTGCTCTGAGATCAATATTTCTTTTTTTTTTTTTTTTCAGTCTCGAGGCCCTAGTATTTAAAATATATTTATCTATTAAAAATGTCTGCTGGAGAGATGGTGAATATGAATGTTCAGTGATGCTCCTGGAAAGACAAAGTGACCAAGGCAAAGGCAGCTGGAGGATGAAAAACCAAAAGGAATTGGGAAAAAACTGATTGAGAAAGGTTTAGCAGGGCTGAGATCCCAAAAGAAAATCTTGTTGTGCCCTGGGATTGGTGCTGTCCAGTGTGAAGTCTGTAATTATGATCTAAATTCAGCAAAATTCATGAAAATGCAAGAGATCACTGGAAAACAAAGTGTGAAATCCAGGAATGAGGGGTAAAGGCTTAAGAGGCACCCTGAGCTAGGCCAGGATGAGCTCCTGGGATCACAAAGATGTCATTTCACTGAAATTAGAAGCCAATTTGTCAGATTTTGGCATAAAGTGTCTAAGAGTCTCATTTGCAGTGGTGAGAAAATTCAGAGTGACCAGGCCAACGTCACCAGCGGGTTTTGGTAGAAGAGGAATCCCAAAAGACACTCCAACCTCACCTTTATGCAACAAAATTCACCTTTCAGCACCAAAATTCACCTTTCTGTCTCACTCTTCGTTAACCCGACGGTAATTAATGTGATGAAGAATTCTTTGTTCACCAAAGCAATCCCTGGCAAACACGAGGAGAGAGCAGAGGCCTTGCTGTGGATTCATCCCAAAGGATACCATGATTGGCAATTAAATTCACTGTTTTATTTTCTGTGCGTTGATTTTATGCAGGGTTAAGGCTGGTCTTAAATTTAAAGGAGAAAAAATATCTCCAAGGGGAATTTCCACCTCAGTTTCCTCACAAGAAGCCAGAGGTGGCCAGAGGGTGACAGTTTGGTTCTTCAGGTGTTTCTCAACAGAGTGGGAAAAATTTTCCACATTTCCATTAGAATGTTCCAGTGCTGGAATGCAATTTATACATAAAACCATTGGAAAGGAGAGGAATTGGTTAGGAAAAGGATGGGAAGGAGAAAAAATTGTCCCTCAGATCATTTGTTCAGCAGGACTTGAACTTCAATATTTTATTGCACAGCCAGTGGTGGAACAACTGAACTCTGAGACAAGCAAGACATTGGAATTCCCAATCTCCATTTCTTTTGATTCCAAAGGATTCCAAACAAATCCGGTGCTGGGATGGAGAAATCCCAATGAAACTCAGCAAGGAGGAGCCTCCCAAGCACCTCCAGACAGAACCTGAGCAGAGCTGAGGGCTCCTCCCTGCTCCTCCACCCAGGAATGACTCAAAAAGCAAAACCACTTGGAAATGGGAGGTGATGGACTCGAGGTTTCCACACAAGAACAGAACCCAAATATCCTTCATCCTGCCTAATTTTGATTTTGTGGAACCCCTGGAATTATACAGAGTTTCCCAAGCTGGAAGCTACAAAAAGAATTGCCTTGTGTCCTGCAAAATGAAGCAGTTTACCAAAAAATCTGCTAATTTCATGTATTTTCTTGGTTTACTTTAGTTTTCATCTCAAAAATAAAATTAAAAAATTGCAAATTTTGCTTTTTTTTGTGTTGAGGCATGAGCAGGGGGTCAAATTGACTAATTTAAGGGTGATTCTGGGGGTCTTTGCACATCCCAAGAGGGAAAATCCAGCCTGAAGTGCTGCCCCCAAAAAGCAGAGACGGGAGAAAACTCAGGGAAGCTGCACGTGCCAGCATCACAGGTGATTTATTCAATAAATTCAGCCTTGTGCTCTGCACATCAAAGCCCAGAGAGATCACAGCTCTGTCCCTGGATGTCTCCAAAGGATTGTTTGGGAATTCCTCATGCGTGGAGGCTGCTCCCAGGATCCGACAGCTCGTGTTAACATGGAATTCATCAAACCACAGTGACCACAGCCAGCCCCCAGGGACGCGGGAATGACAAACTCGGAGCTGGGGAGACGGGAGAACAGGCAACACCAGCCTTTGATTCCTGCCAGGAGAAGCAGGAATTACCACCAGAGATCCGAGGGCTGGGAGTAAAATTGGAACATTTTTAACCCACTGTTTCCTCCTTCTGTTGTCTCCTCTTGCCTCAGGCCCCAGCTGGTGACAGGTCCAAGGATGGGGCCATTCCCAAAGGAAGATGATTCCAAGCAGGAGCCACGGTGTGAGGATGAGAGCTGTAGTCATGTATCCCAATTTCTGGGAGTAGGGATGGATTTGGAAAATTCCAGAGGCCTGCAGGGCGCTTTCCCTTTCAGACTGACCTTCTCCAGTAGGAAAGCTCAGCCACAGCAGTTTAAACCAGCGCGGAAATGGAATCACTTGGATTTGTGGTGGAGTCTCCATCCCTGGAGGAGTCCAAGGAAGGCCTGGATGGGCACTCAGCGCTCTGGGCTGGGGACAGGTTGGGAATTTGGCACAAGTCGGACTTGATGGTCTTGGAGGGCTTTTCCAGTCTCAGGGATTCTGTGATTTTTCTGGGAATCTCCTAGATGTGACACAGATACTCCCACAACAATCCCAAAATGGTTTGGGCTTGAAGGAACATTCAAGTCCATCCAAGTGCCACCCCATCCATGGGCAGGGACACCTTCCACTATCCCAGGGTGCTCCAAGCCCTGTCCAACCTGGGACATTGGAACCTTGGACACTTCCAGGGATCCAGGGGCAGCCACAGCTTCTCTGGAAATTCCATTCCAGGGCCTCACCACCCTCCCAGCCAGGGATTCCTTCCCAGTATCCCATCTATCCCTATCCTCTGGCAGTGGGAAGCCATTCCCTGTGTCCTGTCCCTCCATGTAGTAAACATAAATCCTGAATCCTGAATCACAAGTACACCTTCGCTTCCTTCAGATCCCAACTGTTTTTATCACCATTTTCCCAAAGACCTGCCCATTAATCCAAAAAAACCAAACCAAAATGAAGCAGAAATTATTCAGCTGCACTTTGCCGTTTCCCACACTGAGCACTGAGTATTTCCACTCCCTGAGCTGCTGGAAAGAAGTAAAAATAACTAAAGGAACTACTCAGCATTTGAGCAAACACCTGCTCCTATCTCAGGATTTCTGTCATCACAAAGTCCTATGCGACGGCAAAACCCCACTCCCAAAATCCAGCAAAAGAGCAGCGTGGAAAAGAAGTTGTCTTTTCCCCCAAAAACCCCACATTTCAAGAGGGAAAAAGAATAAAAGACATCAGATTGGGAAGTGAAAAAGCCACTGGATCAGCTCGTTATGGGAGATGTCTGATAACGGCGGTGCTGCTCTTGTTCACCCCCTGGCCAGCACCACAACGATCAATCCCACTTGGAAAATGGGCTGGATGAGGCCATGGATCTTCCCTTCCCACGTGGAACTTGTGCATCATTTCCTGCCAGAGCCATCTCCCCTTCCCAGCAGCCAGAGCATCTCGGAGAAGCCTCTTGGGCAGTTACGGATGGCGGGGAAGGCGCGCTTTGTTTATCGCCTGCTGTTTTCCCGGTGCTAACGGCGCTCCGGTGATCGTCCTGTGGATAAATCCATGCAGGCGTTCAGTGGGAAGGAGAGGGAGCCACGCTTGGCTCCGATGGAGCCATCCACACACAACATTCATCTATTAACCAAACAGCAGTGCTTCCAAACCCAGCGGGGTCACCGCGGAGCCCTGCTGGGAAGCAGGAATTAACTCCGAGTGGAGATCGTTTGTCTCTGGAATGTTGTCATATTTGTTGTCATATTCGCGGATGAATTCCAGGCTTTATTGGGAAGGCAGGTGGCACTCAAGATTGCTCATGGGAGAGCCCTTGGAATGCTAAGAGAGCTGAGGAGAAATTAATCTCCCGCGGATGGAATGGCGAGAATTCATCTCCGATGTTGTTGCAATTAACGGCAGCAAATTTCACTCAGTTTTACACAGAAGGAACAAACTGGAGAAGCTCAGTTATTACCAGGATACTACCCAGTTACTACCAGGATACTACTCAGTTACTGCTTGCTCAGGCTTTTGTTTTAAGCCTATGGAGAAAAAACATTTCAATTTCCCACCTTATTCAGAATAACACATGGCCAGGCCTGACGGGGAACATGCATCAAACAGCAGAAGTGATGGAGAAATGGGATAATCATCCCATCTGGGGTCTGTACAGCACAGGAAATGGAAATTTGGGTCCATCACTGGGCAAAAAAAAAGGGAATTTTTGAGAGGAAAGAGGAATTTTAAATATTCAGTGGTTGCTGCAGCATGAGGTCAATCTATATTTACAGATCTTCCATTTCAGCAGAACGAAGGTGGCCGAGGGATGTGGCTACATCAACTTCCCAAAAGGAGTTTCCTGAACTCTCTCCAAGTGAAGAACCAGTTAAATACCCTTTGGAAATGATTTTTTTTTTTTGGCTAAACTGCTTTCACAAGCTCCAGTCCCCCAGCAGAATCCTGGCAGTTACACAGAGCACCCGGTGTGGAAAGGGAGGATTTTTCACCCCGGGTCACACAAATCCCATCGTCACTCTCCATTCCATCACCAACAGGAATTCAGGAACTCAGAGCTGAGGATTTAGAGACAATTCAGAGGGATTCAAACAAAAAGTAAAGCATTCCTGGCTGCCAGATCCCGAGCCTTTCCAAACCATCCTTGCTAGGACCACGCTTGGTGAGAAGAAGTTGGAAATGTCTTGTGATAAACCGGAGTCCTCTCAAAACCAGCTCAGCTTTCTGCTAAATCAGTATCAGGCACAAAGTCCTTAAATATTTTAAAGAGCCCATCCCAGTGGGGTGAATTCCCCAGGAAATCTTGGATCAGCCCCAGGATGACCAGACCTGGTACCCCCCAACAGCTTCATGGTGAGAGGGAAAAGCTTCTCCCTTCTCTACAGTGCAGCTCACACCAAGCAAAAATCCCAGCACAAAAGCTGATCATTTGCAAAAAAAAAATTAAAAAATTACTATTCTGACAGCTTTGTGTGCATGAGGGAAACTGTAATTTTTATTTTATTTTTATTTTATTTTATTTTATTTTATTTTATTTTATTTTATTTTATTTTATTTTATTTTATGGCCCTATTTACAGATTAGAACCAGGAGGGGAAACTTTTAATTTACTGCTTTCCCACAGTTCTTTCAGATGTAAATTAGAGCACTGTGAACCTTCCAACTGCAAAGTTTATCCACATCAGGAGGAAGATTCCAGAGGCAGGGAGGAAACCCAGGGTGCCAGCAGGAATATTCCAATGGAATGACAGCATCCCTGCATTGTTGTTCCTTTTATAATTCCCCTGTTGACAAGTCCCTGCCTCCAAAATCCCAACCACTCCCACTCAACGCTGCTTGTCAGGGAGGGGCAGCCCCTGCCCCACACACAAAAAAAAGAGCTTTTTACCTTCCCTTTCAACAACAGATTAATGTCTCTTTTGTTCTGCGGCAGAGCTGGGTGTCATATTTCAAAATGCACTTTTAAAACAGGTATAATTAAACCTCTGCGAGAGGGGGGAGGCAGAGAAATGAGCAGCCAAAGGAGGAATAAAGGCATTTTAGAGGGTGCAGAAGCTGGAGGGTGCCTCATCCCTCCCTCTCGCCACACAGCTACAATTGCATCCCACAGTGGGGGAGGGAGAAAGGGAAAAAAAAAGTAATTATAAAAATGAACTTTTCCTTGAAAAATGAGCACGTTGTGAAAGGATGACTCCTTTGAACATCGCAGCACTTCAAAAGGAGGATGAATTAGTGCTGACAACTCAATAAAGTAGCCATCAATTATTCACAATGTGATGGCTCTTCTCATGCAGCACTTGTGATTAGCAAAACATTTCAAAACCTGGGAATGAGAGTTATTCGTCCTCGATGAAATGGGCCCAGGCTTCAAAATGCGAGGGAAGAAAAATAATGGGACTTTGGAGGAGCCTGGCAAGAACACAGGGAAGTTTCTTCTCTTGGAGCCATCCATCAAGTGCTTCATGTGAGACTGTTCCAGGCTGGATTTGGGATTTATGGAGTGGAACAAGCAGAGGGAAGGGAAAAATATCTGTGATGTGAGAGGGGTACCCAAACTTCAGCTGATGGGTGCAGAGAGCCCAGCCCAGCCAAGGTCCCAAATTAAACCACTGGTGTGTTTTGGAACAGCAAATATGAAACTTCCCTAAGGAAAAGAAAGTTATGGAAGAACCAGGTTTCCTGCAGAAGTTTGTGGAAGTTTTTGATGTCCCAGGCCTGGAAGTGTCCAAGGCCAGGGCTTGGAGCAACCTGGGGTAGTGGAAGGTGTCCCTGCTCGTGGCAGGGGCTGGAATGAGATGATCCTTGAGGTCTCTTCCAACCCAAACCATTCTGGGATTCCATGAAAGAAATTCCAAGAGGAATATTGGTGATGGAGCAGTACAGCTTCCCTTAAATGCAGTTTATCAGACTTTCCAGTTTCCTCCTGGAACTGCAGCTCATCCATCACCAAAACAACCCCAGCAGAGGCAAGGCACTGGTTTAAAACTGCAGAAAGTTAGAGAGAAAAAGGAGCTGGAGAAAAACCAGAAAAGTGGGTCCTGTGGCACTTGGATCTGTGACTTCACACTGGATTTTCAGCAGCACCCTGGGGCTGAGGAGAAGCTGCTCTGCCTCAGCATCCCAGGGCCCTGCTCTGCTGCCAGGGATTCCTAATGAGTTTGCAAATGAGGAATGGGCAGCTGGAGCTTTAAATGAGTGGCCAGGCTAAAAGGCTTCTCCTCTGGCCAGGGAGGGACCGGGGGCTGGGTCTGACACCAGCCTTTTGAGGCAAAATGAGGATTTATGAGAGCAGTGCTGCTGCTGAGGGAGCCTGGTGGGGCTCTTCATGTAATTAAAATAATCAATCAAGGCCTGTGATGGAGGTTGGGGGGAGATATGTGTGGTTTACTCCCAATTTCTGAGGAAAAACTGAAAGCAAGAGGGAAAAAAATGGAAATAATGTAAATGACAAGGAAGTTTTAGTGGTTTTATGTGTCTAGCCAGTACTGGATGAACTGGCACTGAATTTAAGATGCACAGGCCAGGGTGAGGGTGAGGTCCCTTCATGGAATCCCAGGATGGTTTGGGTTGGAAAAGACTTTCAAGCCCATCCCATTCCACCCCCTGCCATGGGCAGGGACACCTCCCACTGTCCCAGGCCGTGTCCAGCCTGGCCTTGGACACTTCCACAGCTTCTCTGGGAATTCTGTGCCGGGGCCTCCCCACCCTCAGAGGGGAGAAGATGGCAGCTCTGGCTGAGGTGAACAAAAAACGTTGGTAGCTTCAGAGAGGACCAGGATCAACATTTTGCACCCAACTCTCAGTGGAAATGCTCCAGGCCAGGTTGGATGGGGCTCGGAGCAATCCGGGATCGTGGAAGATGTCCCTGCTCGTGGCAGCAGGGCTGGACTGAAAGGCCTTTCAAGGTCTCTTCCAACCCAAAATATGCCATGATTTAATGATTCATCACTGAGCAAACGAGGGTTATCCAGCTCCTGACCAATTCCTACGCACAACATGGAAGAGGCATCCCTTGAAAGTGATTTCAGGGATTAACGGGATCCAGAGGCCTCAAAAACTTCTCCCTTCAGGTCAGACATGACTCACATCTGTGGGATGGTTTGCAAAGCGTGACTTTGCTTTTGTGCTGATCTGAAGAGGATGAAAATAATTCCACCTGCCAGGGGCACTGCTTGGAAATGTCCACACGCAACTTCCCTGCCCTGGGATGCGCTGAACGTGCAAGTGAAAGTTGAATTTTTAAAATAAACTGAAGCCCTGACGCTGTGCCTAAAGCAATTGCTTTTGTGCAGCTCGGAACTCCTCGGTGGAGAACTCACACATCTGCAGCTGACTTACACCAGAGCCTTCTGAACGCTTCCACAAAAGGCAGAAGCTGCACTAAATGTTCCCCCCAGAGGAAAAACTATCTGAAGAAATACTGGAAGCAACAGGGAGAGTCAGACTCCCACCGAGAGATAATTCTGCCTCTCATTTTAAGCTAGAAAAGGGGATTGGGCACAAATTCTGCTGGTGGGTTTTACCCTCTTGACGTGAAACACATAAACAAGAGCTGAAAACATCTCAGTTGTAACACCATGCTGCTGCTGCTGCAAAAATAATTAAATATGAGGCTCAGAACCATTAAAATAGCTTTAAAATTATCCTTGAATGGTAAAAACCCCAATGGATCAGCCATGCCTGCTTCTTAATGGATGCTGCAGGCTGGGAGCCAGCCTAGAAAGACAATTAATTTGTTTACAATAATAAATAGTAACATCCAGCCTCCATCAAAGCATGGAACCATCAGCACTGGTGAGCCATCGAAAGCTGCTGGCTGGGACCATCCTTCTCCTTAATAACCACTTGTTTGATGGGAAGAAAACATTCCAGAAGCTCTCTGGGATGTCTCCTTGGGAGTGAATGACTCTGTGCATGGAGTGGGTGCTGTGGTAATTAGCTCCAGCAGTTCCTGCAATATCCTGCAAAACAGCTGCACACCCTGATTCTTCAAGGAGGTTTTTTTTTTGGGGGGATTTTCAGATGCTGGAGTTTGGCCTAAAAAGTATCAGGTGCATCATCCACACCACGCTGAGATAAAAAATGAAAGGAAACGAAAGAGGCTTTGAAGGAAAGGAAAAAAAAAAAATCCCACCCTGCTGCTCCAGATCGAAGCAATTTGCATTTTTTTGGAGATGGAGCAACAGGTTTTTAAGGCCAGTGACCACCTGGGTGGAAAGATTTATCACCTCGTTGAGAACCCAACAAGAACAGGCTGTGAGAAGCTGTCGAGGCACTTGTAGCCTAATTTAGGATCGATTGAAACAATTACAGCCTGAAATTTAATGCTGAATAAATTTGAGACAAATGAGTTTCACGGTGAATCAGTCGCTCTGCAAAGGAAAAAGAGCTTCAAGTGTTTTTACATTTGAGGAGGGAAGAATGGAAAACAAGGCGGCAAAATGGAATATTTAGAGAGGACGATTTTTTTAAAGGATAATCTTTAGAGGAATGGGTGATTCATCTGTGAGGACACAAGGCTGGAAAACCTCTTATCTCCCACCTAATTCAGCTGAAACACGCTCTGATAGTGATCCCAAAGATAAATTCCCGTGTTCCAATCACAGCCACAGAGGCTGCAGAGAGATCTTTGGGATAAGAGTGGGATGGATAAACCAGGAACCCTGGAACGGGGAAAAGCTGGGGGAGAGCTTGGTTCACCACATTTCCATCTTATCCATGAGGTGATGGGGGCAGAGACTCCAGGCTCCAGCACTGTCATGCAGAAATAGCGAGTTTTTTTCCCCCCTTTAACGGAAAATCAATAGGATTATTTTAGGGAGCTATTCGGATGAGCTGGTTCAAAGAGGCAGCAATTTTTCTTCTCTTTTCAGAGAATTACCCTTCTCTAATGTCGGGAACAAGGAGACCTCCTGACCACGGACAGTTTGACCAAGAGTAATTCCAGTTCAAAATGATTTCCATCCATCACGAGAAACAAATTGAAGGAACTGGATGAGAAAAATTCCAAGCCACTCTGAGTTTTCAACCCCTAATGACCTTTAAGGAAATATACTGATATTATAGAACCCATTTTCATGTGAAATGAAGCCACAAAAAATACTTTATCCTTATTAAGGCTGGTAAAGCTTGGGAAGGAAACAATCCAGGGATTCTGTGCAGCTCCAAAACAGAATTTCAACTCCTGCAAAGAGAATTTTGACCCCTTTCTAAAGAAACTGTTCCCCTCTAGGGACTTCTGGAAATGTTGTTCTGGAATTTGATTTTCCTTTGGCTCTGAAAGGACCATCCCAGCCCTGCTGCATGAGTTAGTGACCATAAATCTATCCAAAATTCTGGAAATGGCAACAATAATAATATAATCATAATAATATTATTGTGTGGCATTATAATATCCCTGTGTTTTACAGCTGTACACTGGGATGGAAAATGGCCACATAAACCTTGGGATAAAGGTGCTGCTTCCTAAGGACTCTGCCAGTGTTATCCATCCCTGACAAGAGGATGGATAAGAGGATTTCCCAGGAAAGAGGGAATAACTTCAAAAGATTAAGAGAGCTTGACATGACCAACAGCGAGTCAGTTCATTCCTTGCAGTGCCAGGCAGCACATGAAAATCAGAATTTTGAGGTGGGATTCCACACTGTCCTGTTCCCCATGGAGCTGGGATGACAATTTTCTGCTTTTATCACTGCTCCGCACTGGAGTTCAAAAAAAGGTGTTTCAAAGCAGACTTCTCCTACAAACACTCCATCTCCAACCCAAATCCCTCACATCTCTTTCTGATGGAGGGAGATGCGGGGCTCCACATCAATCACCAATATGCTTGGGAGGATCAGATCCCAGCCCTGCTCCTCCTGGGAGCTTGGAATGTGTGTTTGGCCTGACTGCAGAGCTCTGTGACTGGCAGGTGTCCCCAGAACTACTGAGAGAGAACCACATGAAAATATTCCTTCCCCAGATAAACTTTTTTGAGATCAACTTTTGTGCTCTAGATCGAGCTTCACTGCAAGGTAAAGCTTCCTTAGAAAGATTTCATGGAATCCTGGAATGGTTTGGGTGGGAAGGGACCTTCAGGACCATCCAGTCCAACCCCCCTGCCATGGGCAGAGAGACTTTCCACCATTCCAGGAATATCCTGGTCTTGGACATTCCAGGGATCCAGGGGCAGCCACAGATGCTCTGGGAATTCCAGCCCAGGCAGGAATTCCTTCCCCAGATCCCATCCATCCCTGTCCTCTGGCAGTGGGAGCCATTCCCTGTGTCCTGTCCCTCCAGGCCTTGTCCCCAGTCCCTCTCCAGCTCTCCTGGAGCCCTTTTAGGCCCTGGAATGTGCTGGAAGCTCTCCCTGGTGCCTTCTCCTCTCCAGGAGAACATTCCCAGCTCTCCCAGCCCTCGGAGCAGCTCCGTGGCCTCCTCTGGACCTGCTCCAGCAGCTCCACGTTTTCCCTTACGGGATCCACAACCAGGTCATGGCTGGACAGGGACAACCAGGGACGTCCTGAGCAGTCACTCAGCTCCTACCTGCAGCAGAGGCCTCTGCACTCCCAGGACCTTCATGGTGTCGGCGTTGGCCAAGATTTTCAGGGGATCCGACGCCTTGGTGACGCCTTCGATCTCTTTGTTGATCTCGGCCAGGACCTGGTTGAGGAAGATGTTCTTGATGTACATGGTGAGGAACTCCCGCAGCGGGCACTGCTTGCCCGGGCCCAGCTCCATGGCAAACTCGATCTCCTGGATAAACCTGGAAAACAGGAAGGGGGAAGAATGAAATTAAATGTAATTAAATCATGCAGACACTTTAGATTTGTTGGTGTTGGCCTTTGCTATTCTGGCTTTTCAGAGCTGAGCACCAGCAGTGTGGGAATGACCATGGACTGTCCCAGCTTGGGGGATTAAGAGGAGAAAAGGTCCACAATATAATTTTAGGGAAAAAAAAAAAGATAAAATACAAACAATTGGGGAGACAAAGACTAAATTGCTGGAGAAGGACAGATAAAATGAGAGAAAATCCACATCCCAGGCACAATTCCTGTTTGTTTGGCCAAAAAAATTTGGCTTTTCCATTTGGGACACATTGGGAAGATGTCCTTATAAAAATAAAATCACCGTTAAAAAAAGCTAGGATGCCACAAGTCTCTTTTAAAAGCCAAACTTCCTTCTGGGCATGGTCACTTGAATCCCACAGGTGGGTTCCAAACAGAACAACAGAATATTCCAGCTCAAAATCCAGGAAAAAACATGAAAAAAACACAATGTCTATGCATGATGCCATTATCCTCCTGCATTATGGATGTCTGTTATGGAGTATTTTTATCACCCTTTATTGTTCCATCCCAGGATCCCATTCCTGAGCACACAGAGCAGCAGGATGATTCTGGGAATATTTTAGCACCAAATGTTTGCCATCTCCTGCAAAATCTCTTTATTTCTGTGCCGCCATCTGGTTACCACGGAGGAGTTTATTCCAGAAATTACCTCGTCATGTCTTTAACTACATCTGAGGCAGTGGAATTGGTATTCCTTTCAAAACAATTAGGGATTGAGTATCTGGAGCCATAGTGGATTGTTGTGAGTTGTGCTGAGGGAAGTTTAGGATGGATATCAGGAAAAATTGATGCAGTGAGAAGTGGTCAGGAAGTGGAGCAGGAAGTGTGGAGTCACCATCCCTGGCAAGAAACAGGGCTGTGGCACTTAGGACATGGCTTGGTGGTGAGCAATGGTTGGATTTGGTGATCTTAGAGGTCTTTTCCAACCTCAAGGATTCCATGATTTTATTCCTTACCACTGACCCTATTCCCAAACCTTTCTACAAGATCTCCTTAATTATCTGTAATTTTCCACCTCCACATTCCTCACTCCAGAGGAGGCGCTTCCCTTCCCAGCACTGACTGAGGAGCCAATTCCCATGGACGATTTCTTTCCAATCCAAGCTCTTTTCTCCCCAAATCCTCCCCCTGTTGACTCCATGGGTCTGGAGTGACACATTTGGACAATGCAGCTTCCGAGGGGGGATCCCTTTGGAATTCAGTTGGGAGATTGGTTCTCCAAAGAGAGAGATGCCGCAGGGAGGGAATCACAGCAGCTTTATTCCCTGGATTTCACAGGGTGAGGATGGGAATCAGCTCAGTAAAACAGGGAAAGAGTGAAGTTTTCTGGGAAGAGAGCAGAGACTCCATGGAACTGATCCCAGAAATACCAGAGCTGATGTCACCGGTTCTGGGTGACACCACTCATGTCCTTGAGGGGACATTGCCAGGGTTGATGGGACTGTGTTGAGCTCATTTACTGTGACCTTCCATGGCTGTCAGTAAATCTCTCACTCTTCCTTTGTAAGTTTATTTACTGAGCACAGAACTCCCCCAAAATGTGAAATTTACTGTTGAACACCATTCAGGTGGGAAGGAGAAGCTCAGGAGCTCAAACTGGGAATGAACAACATCCAGCTAAGTGACAGAACAGCTTTTAAACACTTTTAAAATCCAGAAAATGCTCAAAAAATGGCTAAACCAAGTAAAATTAGTCTTTTAGAGAATGACCACGTGCAAACCATCAGAGCTCAGATGTGCTGACCTACAACAGCAGTGGAACTCCTCATCCCACGACACCCTGATGGTGTTCCCAAACGTCTCCTGCACCACGGACTAAAGGTCAGTGCTGGAAAACGGTGCCACCAGGAACTTTTGCTTCCCAGTGCCTGGCATTAATCACCATTCCAGATCTCTCCTAAAGATCTGTGCCTTCATCTCCAGAAAACTTCTCCGTGATGACTCATTAAGTTTCAACATCTTGGCATGGACAAGACAAGTGTGGTTCACTAGTGCTGGTTAGGATCAAACCATATCCCTGTTTTCCTGGCTAGGAACCACAAAATAATCACGGATTACGAAGGAGCTGCCAGACAGCACTGGCTGAGGGGGGATTTGTGAGTGCTCAGCATCACTTGTGATAAAGAACAAATGATCAGGAGCTTAGGAAGCAGAATTCAACTCGATAGCAGCAGGAAGTTATTAAGACTGAAGCCGTGCGGGGCACGGAGAACTGGAGGATACGGATGTGAGACCTTCAGTTGGGATGCTCAAGGACAGTTTGATGGAATGATTGTGGGAATGGAAACCAGTGAAGTCTTCATTTAATCCCAAAGATCTCTGCCAAGGGAAATGGAAGCAGAGAAAAGGTAAAGAAAAATGAACAACGGGTGTCAGAGTGTGGCTTATAGCAGGGAACGGCCCAGAGTTCCTGGATTTGATAATCCAGTGGGACAAGGAACTTTTTACAGCCTCAGAGGACAACTGGGATCCCATTTGCTGGGATCTGCTGTGGTTCAGGGATGACCCCCCCAAATTTCCAGCAGGCAGAATGAGTCCCACACTGCTCTGCACGTGAGGCAGCCGCTCTGGAGCTCCAACCTTCAAAATCCCGCTGGCCACAAGAGCAGGGGGCTCAAGCAAGGGTCACAAAGTTCCAGGTGCAGGTGAAATTTGCACCAGGAATCTTCCTGGGACGTTAAATGGCAGCACTGGGGCACCTTCCGTGGGCTGGACTGGGAGGGTTACTCAGAATTCCATGACAAACAGATTAAAAACTGAAAACATTAATATTTTCTATTTAAGAGGAGTAGGAGTTGCCCAGAGAAGCTGTGATTGCCCCTGGATCCCTGGAAGTGTCCAAGGCCAGGTTGGACAGGGCACTGGATGGGCTTTCAGGTCCCTTCCCACCCAAACCATTCCATGATTCCATGAATTAAGGATGCAAAGTCAAACAGTAAAAAGAGATGGGAGCTGTTTGTGCCACCTCCCTGTAAGAGACGGTCCAGAGATTCCCTCATCTGTCTCACAACCGTCTGAAGGACAGAGACTGAGACCCTGAATGTCACAGGGGGCTTGGTTTGGGGGTTTGGGCCTAGCTGAGCTGGATGTTTGATAAGTGATTGTTTGCAGGTGGTTGCACGGCACATTGCCCTCGTTCCTGCTGGTGAGCAGAGGTTTGTGTGTGGTACCTGCACAAAGGGTTTCCATGACACATTGCCCTCATTCCTGCTGGTGAGCAGAGGTTTGTGTGTGGTACCTGCACAAAGGGTTTCCATGACACATTGCCCTCATTCCTGCTGGTGAGCAGAGGTTTGTGTGTGGTACCTGCACAAAGGGTTTCCACGACACATTGCCCTCGTTCCTGCTGGTGAGCAAAGACTTGCAAGACATGGATCGCTCTGTACCCTACACCTGCCCCCCGTGCAATGGAATTCATCACAATGATCATCAATCTCCTCTGGCTTTGGCCCTGTGCTCCTCACTTTGTAAAAGACTATAAAATCACACCCCAAATTTACCTTCCTTTGAGATCTCCCCAACGGACAGGGAGCTGTGTCATTGGACAGCTCAGTGGACTTTGATGTTGGTAGCTATAATGCCCTTAATCTCTTTTCCTTATGCTTTGCTTTCTCCTCTTTTCCCTCTGTCACATATTAGTGCTGATGAGCACTCAATAAAGTGTGTTTTGCTGTTTAAGCCCCTGGTTTGCTGATAACCTTTTGTACTCTAAGACCCCCTAAAAGAACCACATCACGAATTCCACCCTGCGGATCGTGACACTCCCTTTGCCCCGCTGTGCGGGACATCACAGCCTCAATGACACCATGATCCTTGTCCAAGGAATGGGATGGTCAGGGAATGTCACAGCGTTGGGAATTCCCGAGTCACACCAACACACAGCTGTCACCTGAAGAAACGTGACACCAAGAGTGACTCTTCTGCCACCAAGTGCCACAGGGCTCTCTGCTTCCCTCTATCCTGACTTCTTCCTGTCACATCCTTCCCATTTCTTGGAATTCCACCATCGGTTCTCTTATTTTCCACGGTTCCCAATCCCACTTGGACATCCTGTGTTTCTCTACCAGGAGCCCAGCAGGTTTGGGAGCCCAAAAAACACCATGAGGGCTGGCTCAGGAACCAGCCCTTGCCTTTGGCTTGGTCTGGCTGAGCTCCAGCTGGAATTGTGTCCATTGGGAATTTCAGCTGCCACGGAGCAGAAGTGTGAGCGCTGCACTTGAGCTTTCAAAGGGTCCAAATAAATCAAATTTGAGGTTATTTTCCATATCCTTTATCCAACACTTCCTCTTGTTGAGAAATGTGGAGATAAAAATTCCCAGCCAAAGGAGAACTCACCAGAATTCAACCAGAATTTCTTCTCCTCAGAAAAAAAACCAGCTATCTCAGATAGATTTCTCTTAAAAAATCAGCCCACTTGGCAATAAAAGATCAGCCAAACTATAAGAAACTGAAAATGAGTGTTTGAAATGGGAAATGTTGGGTGGCATTAAAGAGCCAGCAGACATTCCCTATTTTCTGCCTGGCAGACACGGCCACACATTCACAGCCACACGTGGTGCTATTTATTTATTTCAATTCCAGATCCTGCTGGCTGGCTTATTCCAACAGAATTTGTTCTTTATAAAGAACAAAGAAGTGTTTAACAGCATGGAAAAAATACATCCTAAGAATCCTCTCCAAAAATGTTGTGCTACTCATCCAAGCCATCCATGGAACTTTTAGAGGTAAAAAAGGCAATTTTATCCACAGCTATTCCAGAAATATTTATCCCAGAATGGTTTGGGTTGGAAGAGACTTCAAGGATCATCTCATTCCACCCCCTGCCATGAGCAGGGACACCTTCCACCATCCCAGGCTGCTCCCAGCCCTGTCCAGCCTGGCCTTGGACATTCCAGGGATCCAGGGGCTGCTCTGGGAATTCCAGCCCAGCCAGGAATTCCTTCCCCAGATCCCATCCATCCCTGTCCTCTGGCAGTGCGAGCCATTCCCTGTGTCCTGTCCCTCCAGGCCTTGTCCCCAGTCCCTCTCCAGCTCTCCTGGAGCCCCTTTAGGCCCTGCAAGGGGCTCTGAGCTCTCCCTGGAGCCTTCTCTTCTCCAGGTGAGCTCCCCCAGCTCTCCCAGCCTGATTTCAGAACCATCAGTTGTGTTCCACCTCCAAAATGCAAAAATGCTTTGTCTGAATAAGAATCCAGATTGAGGGGTGTCACCACATTTTGGATGATGGTCACTGTAGATATTCCTGGGAATTGCCTGAAATCCTTAAAAAAGGCTCACGGGGACATCCCTGCTCTGAAGGACACTTTTAGGAGATGTCACAGTGAGGATGGAGTTCTTCAACAGAGAAGTCAAGGGGGAAAAAAAAATAGAAATTTGCACCTTATCCTGAATTCAGAACCTGCATTTTTAAAATGATGCACAATTTTCAACTTGTTTTATCCTCCTATAAAAGCATTTGAGGTGATTTGTGGCTGCAATTAAGCATTCCCCTTAGACTGAAAAGCACTTTCAGGGAAATGAAGTAGTTTTTGGTAAATGACAGTCATTTGGATTAAAAAAGAAAAAAAAAAGCACCTCATTTCAGAAAATTTAATTCATTCTAGCTCACAACTTAATTGGCTGTGTGCACTGTCTTACCTAAGCTGAAAGTGTGGGATAAAAAGCGTAAAACCTAAAAAAGCTGCGTGGATTGATTTAGAAACCTACAACTCCTGCCTTCCCAAGGCTTTCTTCTGACTCCTTGTTATCAGATGTCTTCTAAATCATTAAAAGAAACTGAAGGCATTGGAAGTGCAGAGCATCAATGAGTCTTCGCCTTAATGATGATGGTAATAATATCTGAAATTCCCTCCTCAAACCAATGAATGACAGGAAAAAATATCAAATATTCCAGAACCTTATTAAGACAATTTTTTCTGACATTCAGCCTAAATTTACATTTCATTTTTGTGTGATCCTGAACTGCTCTCTTCTCTCTGCCTTAGTCATGAAACATCCAAGTACCTGGGATGAACCTTCTGGGGAGCTTCAGCAGAGCAAGGAAATATTAAGGAAAACATCAGAAATCCCTTGAACTGGATCCCAGACGCTGACAGAATGGAAAAATCCAACATGGTTTTCCAGATTCAAGGAAATTAGAGATAAAATACCCAGGATTGTGAGTTCTGGCAAGTTTGAGGACACATTAAACTAAGAGAGAAACCTGGAAGATCCCACATTGTCCGTGACACACTCAGGAAGCCACCTCACATCAACAGCGGGAATTTTGGGAGAGGGTCAATGGAATAATGGAAAGAATTGGGTTGGAAAGGACTTTAAAGATTCCCATTCCACCCCCATCCATGAGCAGGGACATTTCCCACTGTCCCAGGATGCTCCAAGCCCCCATGTCCAGCCTGGCCTTGGACATTCCAGGGATCCAGAGGCTGCTCTGGGAATTCCAGTCCAGCCAGGAATTCCTTCCCCAGATCCCATCCATCCCTGCCCTCTGGCAGTGGAAGCCATTCCCTCCTGTCCCTCCAGGCCTTGTCCCCAGTCCCTCTCCAGCTCTCCTGGAGCCCCTTTAGGTCCTGGAAGGGCAAAGTGAGGCCTGGAGGTGCTCCCAGACGAAAAGATCCTGATCATTACACAAGTGCTGAACACAATAAATGCAATTAAATTCTAATCATTCTCTGCAGCACATGCATCATTGCCATTGAAGACAAATCAATCAGATCCTAATATAACAGAAATCACATCATTTTGCCTAAAAACATCACTGCAGGGAATTATTTTGGTCCATGATCAGCCACCCCAGGACTGATGTTTCACATCTTGCTGATAAACATCGTGGCCATGCAGGACAAAGTCACTCCAAAGAGAGGAAAAAAGGTTTAAGATCCTTCTAGTTGACCCCAAAATGTGACTAAAATTAAAATTATTATTATAGATTTAAATTATATATTATTTTATTATCATTTATATAATAATATTATTATAATATATAATAATTATTATAATTATTATATAATTAAAATATATTATCACCAAAAGAAGTGTACACAGCTCTGGGAGACTGAAAGGAGGTTTTGTTACTTTAAGTGTGTTTAAAATATTAGCAAAACCAGACCCAAAAAAATCACCAAATACCAGACAAAAAGCATGAATTTTCTGCTATTTTGAAACATTAAATAGCCTAGAAAACATTCAGGAAGGGGACAACCAGAGGAATGAGTGCTGCTAACAGCAAACACGACATTTGGGGTGTTTTTCTCTGAAATATTAAGTAATAATTAATTCCAAGTACCTGGCAGCACCAGCCAGAGTTGTTCCCACGACCCCAAGCTGAGTTTAATGGGTTATTTTGGATAAATCACCAAATCCACTCCTTCCCCTGTACAAACACAAATTCCCAAACCATAAAAAGGCTCAGCTACTCGAGATAATTCTTTTGGTTACTGTAAAAAGGTTCCATGTCCCCACAGAGCTGAGAGCTTTACTGCTGGAAGATGAAAGAGCCCAGGACTTCTCTTTTTCAACAGCAGCTAAAAAAAATACAAGATTTAAAGAATCGATTTCTGTGTTGTGGTTGCTCAGCCATGAGATTGAGGTAAGAAATGCCTCCTTCCCCTGCAGCTGTGACAGAAAAATCAGTGTTTCGTTGTCTCTGAGGTCCTGCAAACACCCACAAACACCCCGGAAAAAAAAAAATTAAATTAAAATTTAGCTCTCAACCGCTGCTAAAAATATTGTTTCTTTAATGCTCAGCTGCCACCTGAAGGACACAAATTTCTGATGTAACGGGACTCTCTCAAGGTGCAATTTCTTCTGATGTCTCCAGAGGGGAATATTGGCTTGTGTTTGGGACCAGGAGATGGAGAGGCAGAATTAATCACATTCATGACGTGGAGAAATGTTCACCTCGTGCCCTGCAGCTCAGATTCCTCCCTCGTCCTTCCCAAATACCCTGAGACCCCAGCCAGTGGAAGTTTCTGGTGAGGCTGGATGGAAGCTCAGATCTCCTGCTCTCCAACCTCTCATCTCTTGCGAGGGCAGGAGGGAAATTCAGGAATCAGCAGCAATTCCAGGCTTTGCCAAACCTCAGCGAAGAGCCAGGCGGGATTTTCTCAAAGGGGGAAAATCTGAACGAGGAGCAGCCAGGAGTTTGGGGACCCTCCTGGAGAAAATGAGCTCCAGAAGGTACAAAATGGTACAACTCGGAGTTGTCACTGTGAGAGGAAGGCTGTGAAATGTATCAGCATCACAGCCCTGGGAAAAATATTGTGTGGGACAAGGGATTTGGGGCTGCTTCCCCTAAGGAATGGCTTAATGGGTTTGAGCTGAAAGATGGTGGGGTTAAATGGGAGGCTGAGAAGGAATTCCTGGCTGGGAGGGTGGGGAAGGGCTGGATGGAATTCCCAGAGAAGCTGTGGCTACTCCTGGATCCCTGCAAGTGTCCAAGGCCAGGTGGGAGCACCGAGGGACAGTGGGAGATGTCCCTGCCCATGGGATGAGTTTTAAGATCCCTTCCAGCCCCCAAACCATCCTGACACTGGGGTTGGCTTTCACCCCCTACAGCAGCCGGCCCCAGTTTGCTCCACACCTTTGCAGGGGTTTTAGATCAAACCTGACAAAACTCCAGCTTTGTTTGGACCCTAAAGACTCTCTGAGCCAAACCCCTGTCCCTGGTGTGTGGGGACAGCACAGGGGGTGACGTTTGCGCCCTCCAGGAGCTCTGGGTGTCCCTGAAATCCCCCAGAGTGGAACATCCCCACCTGTTGGAGTCTTATCTCTGTGCCCTTATCTCTGATATCCAAGAAAACACTGGATTTTATGTAACACCGTGAAAATAACTATTAAAGTAAAATAAAAAAACCTGAAAGTGTGAGTGCATAAATTAGAGAATTTTCTTAAGTCACTGGGTAAAAAGTTAAAGTTTAGAGTTTAAACTAATTTAGAGAACAGAAGACAAGATGGAAGATTTAGTGTGTTGTCTCTTGTCCTTCTTTCTTCTTCTTCTGGAGGTTTTTGGGTAATAGCAGGTGATTGGATAGAAAATGTCACAGTGCAGCACACAGGTGATGGGTCATTGGGTCACTAATAAAAATAATTTACGTGTCTATTGTTAATTGGGTGAAAATGAGTATAAAGATAAAG
The DNA here is from genome assembly GCF_001522545.3 of Parus major. Lineage (NCBI taxonomy): Eukaryota > Metazoa > Chordata > Aves > Passeriformes > Paridae > Parus > Parus major. Next base: position 1,348,239 of record NC_031773.1, read on the forward strand.
GAGCTGTGTATTTCGAGGCCATTTTGTACCATCTGAGCCAAACAATGGTGAGTTGAACTTGAACAGAAAGTCTGAGGAAGACCTGCGAAGTCTTTTAATTATATATTAATAAACACAAGAAACAAAAGCCCAATGAGCTTTTGGAGTATCCTTCCTAAACCAGAACTGAGATAAGGGAAACTCTCTATGAGAGAGCATCCCAAGAGAACTCAGCCCTGGATCCAGCAGCACCAGCCTGACCCACATGGAGGTTTGGGAGAGGTTCTGACTCCCTACAGACTCCAAGGACCCCACGAGGCCTCTGAGTTCATCTGGAGAACAAACGGAGCTGCTGTGTTCCCTCTGTGCTCTGAAGCTTCTTTTCACCCCCTAAAACACCTGTGGGTTCCTTACAGAGTGAACCTGGAAACAGGAAACCTCTGAGAGAATGGTTTTGTCTCTTCCTCATTCGTGGAGGACTTTTTTGGGCGTGCCAAAAATCAGAGCCTGAGTTTCCCCAAGAATGAACTTTGGCAAAGATTCAAAGATCCAGAGATCTCTGAACTGCAGGGAAGGATGGGATCATCACCAAAAAAAACTAACTATGCACATCCAGGGAATAGAGAAATGTGAAACGCTGCTTTTCCAGGGACTGGGGAGCAGAGCTGGAATGTTCAGCTCAGCACCAGGCTTCACCTTCAGCCTCAAATCCAGCTTTGATGAGCTCCTACTTCATCCTTTGTCACCAATAAAATAAATTAATAATTGAAATATCTTCTTTATACAGAACTGAGCTGTTATTCCAGCTGTTATTCCAGCCACCTCTTTGCTTCTCTGTACCAAATTTCTCCTCTCCCATCCTTGAATCCCTAAATTTCCAGCCCAAAGCCAGACTGAGGTGGAGCCAAGTTGCCTGCAAGTGACAAGATTGTTCCGAGATGGAGATGATAACCCAAAATGACCCCTGGACTAAATCACCTCCAGTCCATCCATTTGTAATTTAAATCAAATCCTACAGAAGACAAATTCCCCAACTACTCCATCAATTCCTCTCTAAAGATCTGTGATGTCCCTGTTTTATGTGAACCCAGGGCATGAAGCCAAACCTGGAGGATTCCACCATTTCTCCTTCTTTTATAAAGTTACATAAAAGCAAAGTCAAAGCTTTATTTCCCACAACACGTAACACCATTTCTCTGCTGCTCTGCTCCACGCAGGGTAGAAAATACATCCAGCCCTGCTTTAAAACCACCGTAATTTTAAACAATCCCGACAATTCCACAGGAATTGCCTGTGCCCATCACACAGATACATTGTGAGGCAGTATCAAATGTGTGTGAAACACTTGGGTATCACAGCAATAATTATGTTAACAGAGCCACCATACAATGCCACCCTATTAACCAAGTGAAACATGAAGTTCACTAACTCCAGCTTTTCCTATTATTAAATCTCATTTCCTTTAATGTCCTATTACATTCAGTTTGTTGACCACCACTGGAATGTAATGATACCCCCCACAACTTCACATTTTCTCCTGAGCACAACAGCTCTGTAAAAATTAACTTGTTATTTCCATTATTTTTTTTTTTGTCAATCGGATCTGGCGGCTCATCCTTTGTGCTCCAACCCCCCAGCTCTCAATCTGGCCCATTTTAAAAAGCAACATATGCCAAGGATAAATCTTTCAAATGGCTCTGTTAATAGAGGAGCTGCAGTGAGAGCTTTACAAATGGACAAACTGGGGGTTATTAGATTGTGTTGTTCCGATTTGGAATGGGAATGCAGGGATGGCTTTGGAAGAACAACTGGAACCAGCCAGAGGTTTTAAAGCCCCTGGATTTGGTGTGGCAGATTCTCTGAGCCTACAGGAGCCAGGATCAGATCAGATTTGCTGCACCATCAGACAGCAAAGAGCCCCATCCCTGTCTGTGCCTGTGACTCCAATTAGTCCTGTCTGCCCCGTGCTGACATTCCAATAAATCACTGCACCGACGGCACAACCCCCGACTCCTGAGTCTCCAGAGTGGGAACAGCCAGTTAAATCCTAAAAACACACCAGGGCAAAGGAAAATCCAAATTAAGGTTGTAACTCCAGAGCCCACCAGGAGACAGTGCTGGAGGACCTTGGTGGAGCTCCAGGAGAACCTGGCACACGTGGAGATGTCCTGTTACGAACACCTCAGCTGGGCAGCACCGACCAGGGTTTGTCCAGGCTGGACATCAGGACCAGGGGAGTGTGAGGAGTCATTCTGGCTGTCCTCTCACAGCAGATGGATCTTCGATCATCCAACGAGGAGAAAAAACCAGGATGGCCAGTTAAACATTCCATAACCTGTGTCCATGGAAGTATCTGGAGAAAGAGAGTTCTATGGAGAACTCTGTGGAATTCCCAGACTATTTCATTTAACAGCTGGAAATAAGACACCATCACTTCAGAAATCTCTGGCAGAGCATGAATTCCCTCTATCCCAGTCAACACCAAGCTCATTCTTTCATTGAGTAACTTTGACATTTTAATCAAATACCCAAATCTGTTGGTAAGACCCTGAAACACGTGGGATGGAACACAGATCCCAGATCATTTCCATGCCTTATTGCCTGACTGGAGAAACTGGGTAGGACTTGAAATCCCTCCAGGGATGGGCACTCCACCCCTGCCCTGGACAGCCCATTCCAATGATTTAGACCCTTTCCATGAAGGAATTTTCCCTAAAATCCACCCTGAGGCTCCCCTGGCCCAGCCTGAGGCCGTTCCCTCTCCTCCTGTCCCTGTTCCTGGGAGCAGAGCCCGACCCCCCCGGCTGTCCCCTCCTGGCAGGGAGTTGTGCAGAGCCAGAAATTCCCCCTGATCTCCCTTTTCTCCAGGCTGAGCCCCTTTCCCAGCTCCCTCAGCCTCTCCTGGGGTTCCAGACCTTTTCCCAGCTCCTTTCCTTGGACACTCTCCAGGACTTTCCTGTCGGGGGCTGTCCCAGAATTCCAGGGCGTCCCTCAGGGGAGAGTCCCTGCCCTGGGGCTGTGCCCACACCGGGACTGGCACAGCCCAGGGGCCACTGGTCTCTTGCCCACCTGGGCACAAGAGTTTGGTTTTAGCCACACTCAATCCCATGGAAATTGTGACAGAAGAGCGGGGACAACACGAATCCCTCCAGGACAGCCAGGTGAGGAATCACTGGGTGTCCTCTCACACTCCAATGGATCAATGGGAGTGTGAGGACTTCCCTTCCTCACCAGCCCTGGGCATGCAACACCACAGAGGAGAGAAAAACAGCTTTTGCAGAGAAGATGTGGCTGCCCCTGGATCCCTGGAAGTGTCCAAGACCAGGTTGGATGGGGCTTAGAGCAGCCTGGGATAGTGGGAGGTGTCCCTGCCCATGGCAGGGGGTGGGACAAGATGAATTTTAAGGTTCCTTCAAACCCAAACCATTCTGTGGTGTTCAGTTCCAGCTGTTTGCACAGGAGCACAAAGATCTCATTTATAAAGAGCTGCCAGGATAACAATTCTGCACTTTTGAGGTCGAGATCACAAATCCAGCCAGGTGACTTTAACCTACTCAGAGCTCCAAGCTAATCACTTTCATTAGTTAATTGGCTGAAAACCTGAGCTCAGTTGGGACACACCAATATTGCCATTTAGGAAGGCAAGAACCAGTGCTCCAGGCTGTGCTCCAGGCTCTCATCATTAATAAATTCACACCTTGGCCACCGAGCCAGAGTTTGCAGCTCTGGCTCAAAACGCTCAAAAAAATGACTGGAAGTTTCCCATGTGAAGGAATTTATGGCAAGGAAACACCAGCAGGATTTTGTTGCTCCTCTGGAGGGTTGAGAAGAGGCTCAGTGGGCTCCTTTTACAAGGAGGGGTGTTTGCAGGATGTGTTTGGGGAAAACAAAGCCAGCTTCCAGAGGAAACAGAGATGAAAAACTGGGATCTGGGATTGCCTTGGATCATCCACCTCATTTGGCATCCAGGGTCTGGGCCAGGCTAATGAGGAGAATGGATTTGCAACAGCCCTGTGCTAGTGGAGGCAGTAAATTTGGACAAATTGGATGCTGTGCCTCCACTAAAGATCCCATTTCTCTTCTCTAAGGAGTGAAAGCCTTTGCTCCAATGGCCTCAACACCAGGAGTTACATTATTCCAATTTAAACTCATTTCACTAATTCCCATTTGCAGCTGACATTTTTTTTATCCCGATCCTCAAACCTGGAATGAGGAATTCCCGACAGCTGCTGTCTCCTGCCCAGACATTTGGCTTCTGCCCACAGAGTGATCCTTACAAATCACACTTAATTCATTACCTAATAAAGCTGCTGCAAACAAGAGCACAGACACATCCAGGGCTGTTACTGCCAGTGGGGAAACGATTTCCTGCCCCTGGGAAATGCCACTGGATGCTCATGTGTGTGTCAGGTTGATTATCCCATAATTACAGAGCTGACACACGAGGAGCAGATTCGGTTCTTTCAACACGGAATTGTGGAAAATGGGGCTGGAAGGACAGAGTAAGGCACATTCTGGCTCTTAATTACAGATTATCAGATCAAAGGGTGGTGTTTTGGTGTGACAAGGAATTATCTTTACACACAGACACAAGTGCAGGCTGTTGACCAGGAATATTCCTCTCAAATCCAGCTGGAAGAGGCAGCTCAGGAATTTGTGAGGTTGTAGAGAATTCCCACAAAGTGCCTGGCACTGCTCATGGTGACTCTGCCACTGTCCTCATCCTCCCCCTGACACAGATCAGTGCTTGGAAAGGGACAGGTCCCATCCTTTTCCATGGTAGGGTCATATGGACGGCGCTTCCCTTCATCTGGGAATTCTCCTGAGGCTTCAAGGAATGGTTTCAGTTGGAAGAGATCTGGAAAATCATCTCATTCCATCATTCCTGGGATATTTCCCACTGTTCCAGGGTGTTCCAAGCCCCACCAACCTGGCCTTGGACATTCCAGGGATCCAGGGGCTGCTCTGGGAATTCCAGCCCAGGCAGGAATTTCTTCCCCAGATCCCATCCATCCCTGTCCTCTGGCAGTGGGAGCCATTCCCTGTGTCCTGTCCCTCCAGGCCTTGTCCCCAGTCCCTCTCCAGCTCTCCTGGAGCCTCTCCAGGCCCTGGAATGTGCTGGAAGCTCTCCCTGGATCCTTACACACTGCAAGAGGAACACTCCAGTGAAACGTGTCCATAATTACATCAAGGATGGGGAATCTCCCGTTCCTGACAGGAATGACACTAATTAAGGATCAGGAACAGATGGGCTGATTTAGCAGGATTTCCTCCCTGCCCTGCCAGGCAGCACCACTCCTGCTGAGATGGGAGGGGATGGCAGCTCCTTCCGTGATGGGATGGGGGGGTCACACTCAGAACTTCAGGATTTTCCAAAGGGACACTCCAGAGGCACAGCGCCAGGAAGTCGTTAGCCTAATTAACTCTCCACTGTCAATCAAAGAGTTCTTCCTAATCCAATTACAGTCCCACAAGCACAGGGTCAGTTGGAGCTGGTGGTTTTCCAGAGGGATGGCAAAACCCCACATTTATTGGGTTATGAGGATTTTACAGCACCAAGGGTGGGAATTCTTCCAGTCTGAATTCAGGAGTCTCCCTGCAAATAAAGCCTCATGTTTGTGTTTATATTCCTTCAAGGCATGAGAGAGCTCCCAGCTTGGGAAGCTGAAAGAGGTGGAAATAAATCCTGGGAACCACCAAGATACTCAGCAGCAATCTGAGAAAATGTGAGTGGGTTTTTTCTGATATAAACCCTGCCTTTGTGGCCACCTCCGCCGTGAATTGTGCTCAGTTTCCTCACATTCCCTCCTTACAACTCCCCAGTTCTTTTCAATTACCAGAAAGAGGGAAAAAATATGTGTACAATGTAGCAATGCAGCTTCATGGATGTGATGGATGTTGCAGCGGTTTTAGTTTGGATTTTTTTCTTTTTCTGTGAATTTTTATTGCCCTACACTGTAAAAACTGCACCAGGAATTCTAATACTTGTCCTAACTCATCCAGCCCTGTGTGAATCATTTTAGTCCTCTGCATATTTCATCTTCTTCCTCTAACTAATAGTGCTTGAATGTTGTGAATAATTTATTATTCAGCCAAATTTATGATTATGCCGATTCTTTTTCTTGTAAAGAAATACATTTTAAGAATATATTGATTTTAGCTGGAAGTGTTCCAGGTTGGACAGGACTTGGAGCAACCTGGGATAGTGGAAGGAGTCTCTTCCCATGGCAGGGGGTTGGAATTACGTGATTTTCAAATTCCTTTAATCCAGTGGGATGTTCCAGCCTTCAGCTGATGAATTTAAACCCCTGTGATGTCATTTAATTACAGAATTTAGGGGAGAAAGCTGAACACAGATGGAATCCCAACCTCTGCCACATTCCTCAGACAGAAACTCCAGTGAGGAGAGCAGGAAGAGGAATCCAAGAGCTCTGTTCTCCTTGGATTTTTTCCCCTTTAACATCAGCATGCAGCACTCAGCCCCAATGAAGTAATACCTGAAAAATAAAACTCCTCTCAGTTCCTCCCCCTCTATATTTATTTACACCCCCAATCCTCTTATCAATGAAATCATAATTGCACCGATAGCAGCACAGCAGCAGCAGATGGGCCCAAGGAAAATGTTAAATAAACCCGAGATTCTGCCAATTCAAAGAATTCAATGGTTTATAAATATTTCTTTCCGTATCAGAAACGCTCGTTATTTGAGATAGGCTCTACCTAAGTAGCTCCAGATCAGCTTATCTTTGAAAGCCGAGGGATTTGGGAGACGTGCATTTTCCAGGAGTTTTTGAGAGGAGCAAAAAGTGGGAAGAAATGGGACAAAAAGTGAGGAAAAAGGAGAAATTGCAGAGTGCCAATAGAACGTTTCTGGTGAGTGGCTGTGGAGAAAATAAATAAATGAGAAGGAAGAAAGGGCTTGGGGAGGAGACACCTTTGGCATTCCCAAATCAGATCTATCACCTGAGGAGGGGTCTCTGGAATCCCTGGGTTTGTATAAAAATAGGGACAGGAGGAAGGAAAATCCCATAAACCATCCAAAAGTTCCAGCAGTGAGCACAAACCACGGTGCCCCAGAACGGTGGGAATTAAACCAAGGGGGTTTAAACCATGGGATGTGAGGTTGGAGTGATGGGATGGGGATTGAGGAGACAGGATGTGAAATACAGAATACATAATTCCGTGGAAGAATGGTGTGGGAAGCAAATTCTAAGAGTGGTTGAACAACATTCAGCAGAATTAGCTGGAAACTGAGGAAATGCAGAGCTCAGGGAAGCTTTGGTTAAAAAATAACTGCCAAAGTTTGAGATCAAATTAAGGAAATCAGCCTAAACTCTGAGTCCTGGACCAGTGGAGGACCTAAGGAAAAAGAAAATTTGATTTGATGGGAGGTTTAATTAAATAGAAAAAAAAAAATAAAATAGACAAGAAAACCTTCTTTGGTTTTTTACCCATTTAATTCATCCCTGCTTTAGGATCAGGGTATGGAATATGGAAAAGAAATGGATTTATATCTCAACTGATGCATTAAGAAGGCCTCACACTGGATCTCCATCCAAAAACATCCTCAGCACTCCTTGGATTTACAAAGCCTCATGTTGACAGTAGAGCAGAGTCTGAATGAAGTCAATACACATTAATTAAAAAATAAGAATGTCCCTCTTACTTGATCCCTCCTGCTGTGCTCTCCTCTCACCGCCCTCGTTTGCCTCAAAAAACTCAGCACCCAAAAATGAAGTTAATGAGAAAAAAAGGCAAGGAAAGGCATCCTCAGGAAAAAAGAGGTTTCTTTCCATAATTCCATCTGAACAGAAAGTGGTCACATGATTTAAAAAACTGAAACTCTTCCCAGAGCTTGGTCAAAGGCTGCTTGGAAAGGATGGAAAGAAGGATTGAGAGGAGACAACTTCCACTATTCCAGGTTGCTCAAAGCCCTGTCCAGCCTGGCCTGGAACATTCCATGAAGTTTCCCTCTGTCAGTCCTGAACTTCTCCAGACAAAGGGAATTCCTCCACTTCCCAAATGGGATTTCTGAAGATTTTATGAAAGTCAAACCACCAAAGCAGGAGGAAAAACCAAGATCCTTGAATCTGTTCCTGACCTTCGGGGTGGTTTCACGTGAGCTGCCCAAACTCTGCGTTTCCCTCTTTGTAAAATTTGGGCATAAACTCCTTTCCAAAATACCTCTCATGGATTAATGATTATTAGGAAAAATAACGAATGGATGAAAGCCAGACAGGGTCCTCATCACACAGCACAGATGCCCAAAATAAAAAAGCCAAGCAAAGGCAGAAGTCAGGAATATCCAGCACTGCCAAGGCCACTGCTGGCCACGTCCCCAAGTGCCACATCCACGGATCTGGACTCCCCACAGCCCTGGGCAGCCCCTTCTGATGCTTTTCCAACCTCTTCCAGCCCTTTCCATGAAGAATCCAGCAAAAAACAGACCTCAGATTTCTCACTTTATCTCACACTTTTTTATATTCCAAATAAACCCCCGAGTGAGTGACGATGACAGAGTACAAGGGATGAGAGGATGTTGAACAATGCCCAGAAAATCAATTTCCAACTGCTGTTTTTGTTATTTAGATTAAGGAAAAAAACACCTCTCACATAAAGGACTGCATGTTTGAGCTATTGAGAAGCCAGAGACAAATGTAAAACTCAGCAGCATCGAGTAAACTATTAGAAAATATCAATTTATAGACAAGCACATTAAATATTTTGCATTCAGGCTTTTTGCTTGTAGAGTAAAAGTGGCAACTGGATATAAATTTCAAGCAGAAACTCGCAGCCTGCAAAAACAAAAGTACAATGCAACTTTGGGATGGAAATTTCAACTCCAAAGGTAATTTCCCATTGCCAGCGCTCACTGGTGCATGAATTATCCTCTCAGGGATGCATAAATAGGATTTGTTTGATTGCTTTATCAGCTCTCCACTTTATCAAATCATTTGGAGCAGTGGGAGACATCCCAGGGATTATTTGGAGATTCCTTGTTTGAAGACACAGCGGGGGAAAAATTGTATCACTCCTATGGAGGAGCAGGGCCTGACCATGAAATCGTAATTATTGCCACAACAATCTCTGAAGCAGCCAGGAAAGGGACAAATTAGGAAGAAAATATTGCCAGCATTTTATTTAAATGAACTTTGAAAAAGTCTGACATGACGGGAGCAATATTAGAGACTAATAAGGGATTAAATGGAGCTGTAACAGCAAAATTTGGTGCAAAAAGACACAAAGTTTGTCACTGCCACTGCTCTGAAGCCACAATTCCAAGTGATCCTAAGCTGCAGAACACTTGCCAAGAGTCCTGGTTTTTAGGAGTGTCGAGAAATCCAGCCAGGTGAATTCTTCTGCTCTAAAATTCCTGGGAGAGATTTTCCAGTTCAGCGTCTTCCAGATCCAGCTGTGATTTCCAGGTCACTCTGGATTCCCAACCAAACCAAGAACCACCCCCACTCTGGGATTCCTCCACTTAGGCCGTGAGAGGAAACTGAGGGAGAGGAGTCCCAGATTCACAAATATTCTGAGTTGGAAGTGATCCACAAGGACCACCAAGTCCAACTCTTAAATAAAAGGCCCAAAAGAAACTCTCAGAACATCGACTGGAGACAACTTTGTCCCACCAAACATCAAGGCCAGCAGAAACCAGACAAAGGACTTGGTAAACCAGGAAATGAATGACACAAAACCAGGGAAACGCCCTAAATTATAAAATCCCAACATCAAACTTCACTTCCAGCTGCAGTGGGGAGCTGGGCAAAGGGTGAGTACACCCATAAATAGGTGATCAGTCTGGAAATTCTGCCTGGTGGGGAGGCCCTGGCACAGGGTGCCCAGAGGAGCTGTGGCTGCCCCTGGATCCCTGGAAGTGTCCAAGACAGGGCTTGGAGCAGCCTGGGGTAGTGGGAGATGTCCCTGCCCATGGGATTGGAACTGGATGGGCTTTAAGATCCCTCCCATCTCATTCTGTGATTTATTGAGATAAAGATGAAGTGGGAGGAGAACTTGGTTCCGTGTTGCGGCTGCTCCAAAGCCAATTTTCCTGAATTGGAAAATTCAGCGAGCACCAGAACTTCTGGGAATCAGAATTTCCAGAAAAAGCTTGCATGAGTGACAACAAAATTACCTCCTCCCTAGAACATGACCCACATTTCCCAGGACAATGATGAGAAGAGCACCACTGGAAAAGCCATGTGGGATTAAACACCTCCAATTTTTATGTGGAATCCTGAGAAGTCCTTCTTGAGAAAGGCTGGAGATGGGAGAAATGAAGAAATATTCCTGGAAATCAAATCCCTCTCCCCATGCCAAGCCCAGCAGGAATTCCAGCCCTGCCCAGGCATGTGGGGAAGTGTCAAAGCACCTCCTTGGATATTCACTGTTAATCCTGGCAAACCACTCCAATTAGGGGAGGAGGGGGGAGGCAGCTCTTGTGTCCCTCACGTTTCCAGCCTGGATGAGGCCTGACAGCCCATGATTGCTGCAGACAGCCCCTAATTAACTGTCATTAGCAAACACATGTCAGGGCCGGGGGGCCGGTGCTGGATCTGCTAATTTACCTCCAGAATACTAAAAACTGCCTTGAAATGAGCTGGTGAGTGAATGTTGTTGTCTTATTAAACATTCCCTACCTCCCCAATTCCTAAACCCTCCTGTTTGGAATAAATGATGGATTAAAAGTGTTTCTTTTCTTCCTCCTTGCTGTAGGCAGCCCTAAGGAGAAGGATTAGAACCAAACACAGGGGAAAGCGGGAGCTCTGCAGAACCAGGAGGTGACAAATGAAACAATTCTATCCAAACAAACACAAGGAACGTCCAGCTGAGTTTTGTAGGAGTTTTTTGGAGGCCCCTGCACAGTCAGACCTTAGTTCTTACTTATTTTTATTAATTAGAGCAGGCTTAAATTAATCCAGCTGTTTCCGTAAGCGCATGGGGGGAGCGCAGCAGAGGAGCTGGATGGAAACCTCCTCATGGAATTCCTGGTGACACCGACCCCTTTGCTGCACAAAGTCACCCAAAGGAAGACAAATTTATGGATTTGGGTATGAATTTAAGGGGGTAAAAGGTAATCCTTCCCTCTGAGGGTGCAGAGGCCTTGGAATAGAATTCCCAGAGCAGCTGTGGCTGCCCCTGGATCCCTGGAAGTGTCCAAGGCCAGGCTGGATGGGGCTTGGAGCCACCTGGGATGGTGGGAGGTGTCCCTGCCCATGGATGGGGCAGCACTGGATGATTTTAAGGTCCCTTCCAACCCAAACCTTTCCGTGATTCTTTGATTTCTGTTTGCTGTGGCTGCTTGTGATGCTCCTGGGAAGTTCTGACCTTGTTGCCAACTGCCCTGGAATTTTTTCAATAATTCCCTCCTGAGGGTGCCATCAGCAAGATCATCCACCAAAGAAATCTTTGTTCAACTTTTCCTTCACGCTTCTACAGTGAAATATTCCCATCCCCTTTCTCCAGGTGAACAACAGAAGTGCAAAGGGCCTGAGGGGCCACCTGATGTTTTTCACACAAACTCTGTGAGAAAAAAAAACAGATCGAGGTAAAGCAGAACCCTCCAATGAACCACGACGGTTTTGGGGATTTTGGGAAGATGCTCCTCATGCGGGGAGGCGACAGGACTGATGGCTGGAAATGATTCCTGGAACAGTGACTCCCACTAATGGGCATTTCCAGCAGTTCTCATTAACGTCACTATTGATTCTTCCACTTGTCTGTGTTTTCTCTTGTGATTTTTCAGTTACAATATCCAACGGTGCCCTCGTGCCCATCGCTCTGTACGGAGGAGTGAATCCCTCCTTTCTGTAAAATACCCATTTCCTGGCACATTTTGGATGGTGGTTATGAACAGACAAAGTGCATTTTGAACATTTGCTCAGCAAAGCATTCCAGGCCACGCCGTGGAAGCACTTTGCAGTTCTTGCTGCTTTCACTCCTCCATTCCCAAGGTAACTCAGTCACGGGGCAGAATTCAAACACAGGTGAAAAATGCCAGGATTGGATGGGGATAGCTGTGAGCCAGGTTCTGAATTTGTCTTTTGAAACAGAATTTTCCTGCTGATTTTCTGGCAGGGTTGAAAATAACTGCAATTAGTGAATGTTTAAGAGCAATCGATTGGCTCCTGTGTAAATTGCAGAAGACTCCAGAAGAGTTTGCATTTCCTGCCCGGTTCCATTTCAGAGTTTATAAGGTGCAGAAGGACTTTTTAGGCTCCACACACTCATTAATATCCTGCTCCTCTGCTGATGAAGTTCCCATTCAATGCCACATTCAATCCAACTTCTTGAAAAATGGAAAGAAACATCCCCAACCTTCCTGGGATGACGACAAATCCTCCCCATCTCCCTCCATAATCATGGCCATGTTTATGTTTTCCTTCAGGAAAACGATTTCCTCCATCTGCTCCTCCTGTAGGAGTTGCTTCCTCCTTTTCCTGCTTTCCTGAGCTTCCCAGCTAAAACACATTTACCCACGGTGGTTCCCCCAAACACCAAACACGTTTTGCAGAACTGATCAGCAACTCAAACAAGCAACAACCTGCAGAAGTCAAAGCCCTAAAGATTCCCCAGATGGGTGTGGGTGTGTGGATGAACACAAACCCTACTGATAAATAACAATACTTGGTTATTAACTTGGATTAAAGATATTTATGGCATCACTTTCCTTTCTGTTTTAGGCACTGAACAGAAATTCGCCCCTGAAATGGGCACAGCATTAAAACCCCGACAGGGCTGTTTAATGTGTTTATAGCTCTCTGCATTTTAAAAAAATTAATTAAAAGCTTGGTAAAAGGTCAGAAGTTGTACAGGGTTACATTTTTCTAGCATGAGAAAGCGGTTTCTTTCCAAAGCCTGAAGACAAATGTACTTTTTCTTTGTCAAACGGAAAAAGGTCTTGGAGGGTGATAAATAGCAGAGCTGTCCAATTTTGTAATCCAGTCAGAAAAAATAGATATCTTTGTGCCAAGGTACAAATCAAACCAGCCTTTTCTTTCTTTGCTTAATCACCAATTAAAAATACAATATATTATGTGAAGTTTCAGGTAATCTAAATTGAATTTCATTCACATTAAAGAATGCAACCTCTCATTTGACAAAAATGGAGCAACTATTCTTTTGGAGAGCCCACGGAATCAGTAATTTAGTTGAACTGGAAAGTGTGTGGCTTCTCAGAAAAGAATTACACTGCTGATTGTGTTAAGCAAATAATAATTAACACAAGTACATACAGCTCTAATTAGCGAGGAACTTAATTAAACAAATACCACCAGCACAGCAAAATGCATAACAAAGTAATTGTACAGCGCCTTGCCAACGTGGTTTTTATTTTTACACGGTGATTATAAAACAATTTTTGGGTAGAGAAGAGCAGAAATCGGGCTCTGCCCAGCCCCTCTGAAACACACACAGAGCCCAGGAAATGATGTGGAATTCCCTGCACTGCCTGGAATTTCCTGCACTGCCTGGAATTCCCTGCATTGTCCCATCCCTGTCTATTTTCTATGACATGGAAGAGCCGTGCACGAAGACTTTGAACAGTGCTGTGCCTCAGGATTGCGAAGGAAAATTCCCGATTCCCTAAATTAAAACAATATAAAAGTTCAATCTGTCATCTTTAATCCTTTATCTTGTTCTGGCAGCCTGGAAAACGCACCCTGAGGTCGAGGCACGGAGTTAGGGAAGAGCTGAAGTTGGAGGATTGTCCAAGACTGTGTCCAGGTTGGTTTTGGGGATCTCCAAGGATGAAAATTCCACGACCTCCCTGGGCCACCTGCTCCAGTGTTTGACACCCTCACAGGAAAAACGTGTTTCCTGATGTTCACAGAATCCCAGGATCACAGAATCCCAGATTCCAGGCCAGGCTGGAAGGGACCACAGTGGGATCATCTGGCCCAGCTCCCTGCTCCAGCAGGGCCATCCCAGAGCACTGGCACAGAATTGCATCCAGACAACTCTGGAATATCCCCAGGGAAGGAGGTTCCACCTCCTCCGTGGACAATCAATTCCAGGGCTCTGTCACTGCATAGGAAAGAAGTTTTTCCCCATGTCCAGGTAGAATTCCCTCATGTTGAAGTGGAATGTCCTGACTTCAATCACCCATTTCAGGCCTGCAGATACCAAGTCCATGGTATCAGGCAAGGAAAACCTGGATTTTCCTGGAGTTTTCCCTCTGACAGTCAATAAACCTGGAAAATTTGCATGAAGGAGGAGTCTCCCATCCTTCTACCACCACAGCATGGGATAATTCCTACGGTCATATCAGTGCTTGGACAAAAAGTGTCCCCAACCACCCCGAGAAACTTGGAAAGTTCCCTCACAAAGACCGCCATGGCCAACTGGAAGTGGTTTATTCCAGAAAAAACCAAAACAAAAGCGGTTTTTCTGAAACACACCTCCAATTTCACCAGGTTTTCCCACAAATCCCTGGAGTTAAGCAGAGGTTTGTCCATGACTCAGAGTCCTTCACGCCAAGGTTTGGAAGTTCCTGCTCCTGCCCTACTCCCAGCTCACTTCCCCCAGGGGTTTCATCCATCCCCCTGTTTGTGAGGAGAGAGATGGAGGCTCGAAATTTATTTGCAAATTCCCAAAAAAACTCCTCTTGTCCCTGTGGAAGAAACTCCAGGGAATTCAGCATCACTGCTGGGTCACCAAGAATCTGAAGGAAGATCCACCCCAAATATTCACCAATATCTGGACGGACACTGGGCCACTGGCACCAACACAGATCCCTCAGAGAGGAGAACAAACCCTTTTTGTTTGTTCTCAATCCCATTCTCCTCACACCAGCTTCATCCCCAATCTTTTAAGGTTGTAATTTCCTCCTAAATAATTCATCCACCACAGAAATGAGGATTCTGCCTCGTTTTTGTCCCTGTTTAAGTATTTCCAGCCAGTAAAGATATTTTTAATCAGTACAGAAAAAGGAAAAGGAATAGGGGGAAGCTCTTTATGGCTGAGGAGTCATGGGCATCTTTGAAACAAAAACGCAACACCCCAACTGCATCTTTAATATCTTTTATGAGTCTGTCTCTGAAGCAGCAGCAGCAGCAGCGTTGATGCAGCCTAATTAAATCAATTCATCTGCAGAACTTTGCAATGCTTGGATTTTTTCCAGGAGGGCTCCTTGGAGCATCTTTTTTTTCCATCCTCGATCTCTTCCCAAAATTTCTGAGGTAAACAACAACAAAAACGATAATTTCTTTCCTGACACTCTACAATCACTGAAGGCTGAAGCCCCAAAGGATTTTTTTTTTGCTTGATGTTAAACTCTGTGTTTATCAATCCCGTTCTCAGCCTGAAGCTCTTCACCACCACTCTGCTCTTTATTATTTCCCAATTTATTATTTGTATTATGTGGTGCCTGCAGGCTTTGAGGAGCACTGATTTAGCCACGGTTACCTTTTCCTTTTATTTTTTATTTCATTTCTGGGTGATAAACTGCAAGATCAGGTTTCCTGCTGGCTTAAAATTCATGGAATAAGGACCACAGGAACTCAGGGTGTGATTTGGAGTTGCAGACACGGAGTTTGCTCAAGGTTCTGGGGGTGTTTTCCTGCTATGGGATGTTTTAATTCCTCTCTGTCACAACAGAAGCTCTTCCTCATCAAAGATCTTTAGATCTGAGGCAGGAAAGTTGGTTTTTTTTATTTCATTTTAAACTTGTTTTTTCTGTGTTTTGATGGCCACGTGTCATGTCAGCATCTATGTTTGTAATTGAGAGTTGGAGAATCTATAAATAATTGAATGAAATTTAAAAGCTGCTGAAATTAAAGGCTGCTGTTCATGCCTAAAAGAACCCCAACACCCCAGAGAGCCGAAGCAGGAGATGGACACACACACATCCCAAAGCCAAAGACTCTGGAATTTGCTGTTCCAGTTCTGTCACATTCACAGAATCCCAAAAACAGCTGGGTTTTAACACAATCTCCAGAAAACCACCCTGGTCCCAAAGCACTTGGTTTTAAATCCAGAAATGAGGATTATGGAGGTATTTTCTAATTCATGGAATCCCAGAATGGGTTGGGAAGGACCTTTAAGGGTCACCTGATCCAACCCTTTTGTCATGGGCAGGGACATCTTTAACAAGATGAGGTTGATCAGAATCCTGTCCAACCTTGAAGGAAAACCCAAAGGAGCTTGGTGTGGAGGAAAGAAAGGAGACCTTGTAAATAAACCTCCTGAAGAAATGAGAGATTGAACAACAGAGAATTCATCTGAGGCATAATAAATGTTCCAAATAAATAGTAATAAGTTGGACAATATTAATACAGGTGCAGCTGCTTAATCAGTGCTGGTTTACAGCGAATCTTCTCCAATTTAATTAAAACAGCAGCAGAAATGGGATTATAAAACTCCTTTTTATGATATTATGATACTGGACAGTCCAAGTGGGTTCTTCAGCATCACTGCACCGAGATTCAGGCTCTATCCCATCTGATGGGAACTGTTTTCTTTCCCCCCACCTTAATCCTATCCTGCAAAATATCCTAAACTTCAGATTATTCTACAGAACAAGTTTTCTTCAGCAACACAAACTGAATCGATATCCAAAATCAACCAACCTGCCCTGAGCACAGGTTTGGGTGGAGCCTGATTTCAATTTTATTGACTTTGGTGAAAAATTGTGATGCACAACCAGAATCTGGGGGGAAACTTGCACAATTTGGGCAAAACCCCAAATGTCTTTTAGGTTTTGTGTGCAGAGAGGGAAATTCCCTCTCCAGTTCTTGGCCTGGGGTTTTCCTCTCCTGTTTCTGCCTTGAGTTTGGAGCTTGCCCAGATCCAAACTTTCCTTTTCCTAACAGAAGCCACTCAATATTTTTATTTCACTCTGCTCCTGCAGGTGTTTCTGCTCTTTCTGAGAGATCTTTTCACCCCTTTTGTGAAGTTGAACAACCAAAATCAACCACAGGGAAAGTTCCAAACGACTCCAGTGTAACAACATTAACCCTTCTCATTAAGAATTCATTAATTTCCTAATGAAACTCTTCCCTAGATTCCATTTGCCTTTTCCACAGCTGCACCAGCTTCCTCCTGCCCCGTGGTTTCCACCTCACCTCACCACCCCCTCTTCCTCTCACTTTTCCTTCCATCAAAGCCTCTGCAAGAAACTCTGAGCTGCTTAAAAAGAGCAATAAAATGTTATTACGTTCAATAACTTCCAGCAGAATCAAATCTTCTCTTGGAAACAATCTAATTCCGAAAGCAGGATCCACCACCTTCCTGCAAAGCACGATTTATTGGGAGAAAAACCAACCTCAGCCAGGCTAAACCAGGATTTTAACGCTTGCTTATCCTGGGAGAAATCTCTGACAGGGAATTTCAAACAGGAAAATGCACAAAGGATTTCCGGGATGGCGTTCAGCCTTTTGTTTTACCTACTGTGAGCAAACAGATGATCAGAGAACGGGATAAAAGGCTTTTTCTCTGGATCAGGACTGCCTTCTGGAGTGATGGAATAGAGGTGATCAGAGGAAATGCAGCTGCAGCACTGAGGAAGGGTTTGTATAATAGATTAAAAACCCTTAATGCATTATAAATACGCAGAAAAGCAGTTTAGTTTGGCTTGCAGGAGTTTAGGGCAGTGTGGAGAGACATTAGCAAGTCAAAGCAGCAGTGGCATGACTGAGGGATCAAACAGAAATACCTCAATTTTGGAGTGTTTTGCTATTAATAGTCTGGCTAAACAAGTTTTAGCCAGGTTTTCCCAAGGAAAATGGGAAATTGCAGGAGATTTTGTGGGATGTTTGTGGAATTTTGAAAAACTTTGAGGAGACACGAAGAATTTTGAGGAGTTTTTCTTCGATTGTGTGGAAATTGCAGGAGATTTTGCCCAGCAGCGTGCTGACACCTGCACGTCTGGGCTAATGGGTTCCAGTGCCCCAGGTCCTGCCCCAGGTGGGACAGGGAGGTTTGGGGGCACATCTGGAGTGCTGTGTCCAGCTGTGGGGCAGGGCCATGTGGGGCAGGGCCATGTGGGGCTGGTTCAGGGCCTGGGGCTGTGCAGCCTCCAGAGGGGACACGGCTGAGGGCCCATCCATGGGGATCAGGATCCAAAGGGAGGCTCCAGAGGATGGAGCAGGCTCCCAGAGGAACGGGCAGATCCCAGGAATTATCCCTGGATTTGGAGCACAATTTGTGCCCTGGGCAGTGCCCAGCCCTGAGCAGAGCCCAGAGAGGGGCTGGAGTCTCCTCCCTGGGGACATTCCAGAGGCACCTGGACATTCCCTGTGCTGGAGCAGGGAGCGGAACCCACCGTGGTCCTTCCCAACCTCTCCCATCCTGGGATTCTCTGAAACCACTCCACAGGCTTTGGATAACCCATTTCCAACACAGAAAACTCTGGAAAACACCATCCCAAGCTGAGTGCCTTGCTTGGGAATGAAGGAAAATCCCTTTTTCCCAGGAGTCACACGGATAAAACAAGGGGTGATGGGCACAAGTTGCTCCTGGGGAGATTCTGGTGGAAATTTTTCTCAAGGAGAACAAGCAGCCACTGGAATAATCTCCCCAGGGAGTGGTGGATTCCCCAGGATTGGTAATTTCAAGAATGGTCTTTGCCAGGAAAGGTTGGATCTGATGGTCCTTGGGAGTCCCTTCCAACCTGGGGTTTTTGTTTCTATGATAAGGAAATTTCCCTCAATAATTAATTGTGATTAATAAGGATGGCAAATCCAGGCAGGAAATGAGAGGAAGGAATGGCACAGCTGATCTGAGGCTCCTTGTTTGCTCTGTCACCATCAGTGCATCCCAAAGACCTCACTAATGGGAATTACACATTTCCAGAATATGTTTTCAGCCAGAATTTGGTTTCAGCTGTTTCAGGCTGTAGCTACAACTTGAACCGATGGAATTCCAACTTGCAGGGAACACCAAGAGATTCACAACAACCAGATTAAAGCTAATTAATGACACTTGGCTGGGATGGAGAAGCAAGAAAACCCGTCAGGGGAGCAGCTGAAGGAGGGTTTTTCTCAGCAGTCAGGGCAGCACAACAACCTCCAGCACTTTCCTGAGGCAATCTGGATGTTGGTCTCAACAGGGAGAATTTGCCACCTGGAAAAAAATTACATTCCTGCTTCCAGACCTACAACTTTCCAGATGTTGTGTGGTTTTGGGTATTTATTTTCCAAATCCTTACAGAACCTTCTGAGGGAGAACAGTGCATAAAGTGAATTACAGCATTTACAGGAGGACAAATTATACAGATTTGGGTTGGAATTTAATCCCAGTATTCTCTGTGCCTTGAAAATCTGATGATATCAGTGCTTGCAGCACTTACAGGTGGCCCATAAAAAATGGAGAGGAACTTTTTCCACAGGTAGATAGGGACAGGACAAAGGGGGAATGGATTTAAACTGCCAGAGGACAGGGTTAAATGGAATATTGGGAAGGAATTCCTGGCTGGAAGGGTGGGGAGGCGCTGGGATGGAATTCCCAGAGAAGCTGTGGCTGGCCCTGGATCCCTGGAAGTGTCCAAGGCCAGGTTGGACAGGGCTTGGAGCACCCTGGGATAATGGAAGGTGTTGAAGTTGAAACTGGGTGGTTTTAAGGTCCCTTCCTACCCAAATTCCATAATTCTTTGCCTCCTTGGTACCTCTCACTGGTAAATGTGACAAAGGTGTGCAGAGGGGAACATTCACCAGGTGAAACCATTCCCAAATCCCACATTTTGTAATTACCACGTGAAACTCCAGGAAAAAAAACCATAAAAAAGTTCAAAGGCGAAGTCATAGCTGGGATGGGGTTGGCTCCTTGAGCTGGGGAGGTGAATGTGACAAGGGAACACCACTTGCACAAACTCCTTTCCACATCAAAGGGGAATCGCTGGAGACGAGCTTGAAAAGGCTTCATCCCGTCCTCACTAATGCAAAGAGCACAACAAAGCTGCAGCTCAGCCTGGCCACTGAATTAACAGGGAAAGAGCAGAGATTGGGGTGGCTTTGAAACCTGATTTGCATCAAATGGCCACTCCAAAGGGAGGCAGGGCTGGGGAGCACTAATGAAGATTAAGCAGCTCTGTGAGAATGATGTTTTTTTTGTTTTTTGAAGTGAGTCCCCCGTTTTTGAAGTGAATCCCCCGTGCTCCCCTTCCCCTGCAGGTCCTGCTCAGGAAAGGCTCCTCCCAGCTGGAAGATTTACACCAGGCAAACTCTGCTGGCTCAGGAGAACACTGGTGACCAAATCCAACCCCTGCAGGTGTTCAGCCATCCCTGGAAGCGCTCAAGGCCAGGCTGGACAGGGTTTGCAGCAATCTGGGATGGTGGAAGGTGACCCTGCCCATGGAAGGTGTCCCTGCTCATGGCAGAGGTTGGAACTGGATAATCTTGAAGGTCTTTCCAATCCAAACCATTCCAGGAATCATTGCTTGGTCCTTCAGACACCCACAAAGCCAAAGCTTGTGGTTGGAAAGTTTAAAACGAGGTTAAACAGCCCAAAACCAAGCTCAGACCACGTAGTAGCAGCAAGGGCCTCACCACCAAATGCTTTAATGTCCTGATTTATCCAAATCAAGATTAATTCCTTGTGGGAACCGAGTCTCCCACAGAAAAGCAACAGGAACCATGGATTTCTGTCATCATTGCAATGACAGCTCAGAATCTCATTTCATTTTCATGTGCTCAGAGAAACTTTTCTCTCTTAGCACAAAAGCTGATGTTGCCTTTTCTTTTTCAGTTTTAAACCAAACAATCCAATGAGAACTGGACTTGGCATCAACACTGGGCAACAAGAACAACTTTAAACTTGTGTCTGTTGGTCAACAGCAAAGATGATCCCAAAGGATCTTTTAGGATCTTGAGATCAGTGGCCACAATACTACAAAAACACTCACCCAGGATTTCTTTGTGTGGCTCATCTGGGCCAAATATTTGGCAATTTTTGCCTCAAAATGAACATGTAACTGAATTTTCAAGATGGGAAGAGGGGCCCATTTTTCTCCCTCATAAAAAAAGCAGCTACAGACACCGAGCTTTGGCTGATTATTAAGGTTTTCAGACCAAAGGGAGGAAATTGAGGGCTGCAATGATGTGGCAATCTCACAAATCACACCTTGGCTGCCACCTTTGAAGGGTTCAGTCTGTTAATGGTCTGTGCCTTGGTGAGAGCAGGGGAAGGAGGGGCAGCTCTTTGGGTGGAATCATTAAAATTCCATGATTTCATCTCCTTCCCGATGAAGCCACGACTGGCACCAAGCAGGGACACCTGGGTCACCACCATATGGCAGCACAGCAGGAGAACAGCACCAGGACGTGGTGAATTGAGATTTAAAAAAGCTGCCTTGGAATCTTGAGAAATGACAAAAAGCTTCTGCACATTTGGGGAAAAAAAAATAAAAGAGAAAGAAAAAAAAAATATATAAATTTTAGATTTCTCCAGTGAGAGCCAAGCTCTGACAGCTCTTTGGGGGCTTTTGCAGGTCCTGGTGCTTTTACAGCTGTGTCTACCAGGACTCCTCACTAACACTTCCAAATTAATTCCAACACTTCCCACATGAAAAGCAGAACTTTTGGAAACAGGGGTAAAAGGAAGTGTGATAGATTCAACTATTAAAAAAAACCCCACAAAGCAAACACAATCCAAGAAATCATCCTGCTCCTTTCTCCCCTTTCCGAGGCTGTGCTGAGATCTCCGGTGGGCAGAAGGTGCTGTTCGGGGCCAGGACTGTGTGGGATCCATACTCTGCTTCCTCTGGATGCAGGAAAAACAGAGGGGACAATCCCATGGCTTGGAAGGATGGAGAGAAGGGCTGGAAAGGGCTCTGAGTCCCTTAGGAACGAGCTCAGGTCAGTCCTCCAGCTCAGGTCCGCTCCTCTCCAGCACAGCTGGTTTGGAAAAGGACATTCAAGGACACAAATGCTTTTATTGAGCCTTGGGGTAAAAAAGTCAATTTTTGGAGAAGGGAAGAGAGTGCAGGATAATGGGACACATTTTTCCCTCTTACAGAGCAGTGTTTAAGGCAGAAACTCCTCCCAAGCCTCACCAGGGATGGACCATTAAGTGCCTTCAAACACCAAAACCGAGACGCAGCTGGAGCTCCTCATCCCTGGAAGTGTCTGAGGCCAGCTTGGAGCAACCTGGGACAGTGGGAGATGTCTCTGGCCATGGTTTGGGTTGGAATGAAATGATCTTCCAACCCAAACCATGCTGTGACTTTTCCCTGCTCCAATTACGAGTTCACCCTGACCACTCCCAGCCATCCAGGCTGCTCCTCCGGATGTTTGGTGTTCCCTCTCCAGGTGAGGCAGGATCTGGCTGGGAAAGGCTGAGGTTCTGACCCCAGCCCTGCTCTGCACCATCTCAGAGAGGCTCTGCTGGCACAGCAATGAAGATCTCACCCCTCATCCACGCCGTGGATTCCCTGGCAGGGCAAAGGGAGGGATCAGAAAATGCCACGGAATGTTTTTATGGATGGTTCAGCACTGAAGCACTTGGGTTTATGGGGGTTTTTCCCTCTCATCCCCTAAAACCCTACTGTGGACAAACCATCAGCTCCCCACTGATCTCAGACTCCCCAGGAAATAAGTGGCCTCAGAAATCCACGGATGCCACAAAGCCAAGGAGAAACAAACAATATCCCTCAAAACTTTTTGTCTCCCTCCGTTCATCTCCCCAGAATCCAAGCCCTGGGTTGCTGCCAGGGCAGCTGAGTTTCTGGGACAGGAAAATGAGGCCAAAAAGGGAAAGAGAGAATGGCACAGCTGCTCTGTGGCACCACAGAAAAATAAAAATCAGCCCCATTTTCCCCCTGTCTTCTTGAGAACCCCTTCAGGAGCTGAAACAAAAAGCCCTGATTTGAATTCCCACTTGGAATTGTGGAATTCTGACACGGCCTCAGTCAAGCAATGAGCCCCCAGCTTCTGGAAAATTTGTAGAAGTAGGAAGCTGAAGTAATTATTGAAAAATAATAAGCAGCAGCTTTGCCCTAATAACCAGGACTCCTTTGTGATTTTTTCTATTGATTACACAAGCATTGACTGAACTCCCTGAGTCTTGTGTTGCTGTGATAAGAACAGCAGCCACCAAAAAACCAAAATGCAATTAAGTGACCCAATATCCTGCTGAACATTTGTGATTTGGAACAAAAAAAACCCCAAAAACCCAAAAAACAGAAAGAAGGAAAGAAGGAGAAGTAAAGGCTGGAAGAAAACCCCTGTTGGTGTCGTCCATAGTCAGCAGGAGCTGGATCTCTGTGATGGGGGCAATGTCCTTGTCCAGGAAAAGTGAGTGTTTTATCTCCTCACTCCCAAAGTGGTTGCATTTAACTCCTTATTTTTAAAACATGGAATGGTTTGGGCTGGAAAGGACCTGAAAGATCAACTCATTCCACTCCTGCCATGCAGGGACACCTCCCACTGTCCCAGACT